>NC_030681.2:162986957-163151780 GCF_000004195.4 Xenopus tropicalis
ATTCTTGGTATCGAATTTGGCCAGGGCGATTATGCCAAGCAAATTTGGGAGGGCAAGTTGGAAACCGCATCTGTTCTGGTGAACCGGTGGAAAGGGTTGAAATTTACCCTCAGAGAAAGGGTGGATCTTATCAAAACCTACCTGATTCCAATCTTTTTGTATCTCAGCCATGTGTGCCTTTTGCCAGAAGCTTTCTACGTTAAGATCAAAGGTCTCTTCTTCCAACTGTTATGGGGGAATAAGACAAACCTCATCAAAAGGAATATTACCTACCTACAAAGGAAGGAGGGGGTCTCGGTATGGTGAACCCCGTTGTGTTCTTCGTGAACACCTTTATTAAGTACAACTATAACAACCTCCTCTTGGAGAAGCCTCCTTTGTGGGTGGAGATCTTCAGAGTTTGGGCCCTTCCTTTTCTTGAGTGTTGGATGAGAGGCGGCTTGGTAAAGAGCGTGCGTGCTCCTCATGCCCCTCTCCCGCCTTATGTTGCCGTGAGTCTGAAGGTGATGAGGCGGTGGTGTGTGTCTGTTGGGGAGATCAGGGCTTCTCCAAGAAGGGACATCGATAGGAGAGTCTTGGGTTCCTACTTTCATGCATCACTGGCCCTGAAAGACTGTCCAGACGAGGTGTTGAGATCAGGGCTCTCTTTAGTCAATTCCCCAAGGGTTCCCCCGAAGCTCAGGGATGTCGTCTGGCGCTCCTTCCACGGGAAGCTCTATGTTAATGGGAATCTGAAGTACAGACGCACTGATGACCGTGACTGCCCACGAGAGGAATGCTCTGGGGAAGTGGAAACGATGGACCACTTCTTGCTTCAGTGCCCCTTTAACATAGATGTTTACAAACAAGTCTCTGCTGCCTTGGGCATTCCTTGCCTCTCTGGTTGTAATTACCAGGAGTGGGCCTATGGGGCATTCAAGCGACACAGGGGGTATGATTTGGGCACTCTTTTCTTAGTCAGCTCTGTTGTCCGCTTTTACACCTGGAACACACGGTGCAAGGTTTCTCTCAGGCGTGAAGTCCTCCCTGTCCAGTGGTGGTGGATATGGTACTGGGTGAGCTCGGGAAGATACGCTCTTTGGAGAGACAAAGGATGGATGAAGCAAGGTGGAAGGGTCTGTGGAGGGGCATTCAGTTTGACCCACCGTGAGTCCTCTTGCTAATTCTGATGTCTCTTTGGTGTTGGGCTAGTTCTTTTCACCCCCTTAGATTTTTTGCCCTTCGTCGTATTTTTCTGATGGGGCTTCATACAGTTTTAGGTGAGTAGCCCATCTTTTGCCTTCCTGGAGTCTGAAGCCATGTTTTGTGTATATAGTTGGTGTATAGTAGAGTGGCACCCAGCCAGGCTGAGCCGCTCATTGAAGTTGAGTTAAAGTTGGAAATTGAGCAGCGTTGTATAGCTCAGGTGGCAAACTATACATCAGCTTTGTAACATTTGTACAGTTGCCCACAGAGCAAGCGGATACGTTTATAGGATAAGCTAATTATGTTTACTGCATGTAAATCTATTTAATGCTTTGCTTATTTGTTATGTTATTTTAAGCTTTATTGTATTAGGATGCAAGAACTCAATAAACAAAATTTCCCTGTACTAAGCACAATTCAGGCAGGAACAGCCCCCTAAGTTTGCTCATAGCCTGTACAGAGAGATACCATAAAACTATGGCACATAGGGATTCCCCTGTACTAAGCACAATTCAGCAGGAACAGCCCCCTAAGTTTGCCCATAGCCTGTACAGAGAGATACCAATAAAACTATGGCACATAGGGATTCCCCTGTACTAAGCACAATTCAGCAGGAACAGCCCCTAAGTTTGCCCATAGCCTGTACAGAAGATACCATAAAACTATGGCACATAGGGATTCCCCCTGTACTAAGCACAATTCAGCAGGAACAGCCCCCTAAGTTTGCCCCATAGCCTGTACAGAGAGATACCATAAAACTATGGCACATAGGGATTCCCCTGTACTAAGCACAATTCAGCAGGAACAGCCCCCTAAGTTTGCCCATAGCCTGTACAGAGAGATACCATAAAACTATGGCACATAGGGATTCCCCTGTACTAAGCACAATTCAGCAGGAACAGCCCCCTAAGTTTGCCCATAGCCTGTACAGAGAGATACCATAAAACTATGGCACATAGGGATTCCCCTGTACTAAGCACAATTCAGCAGGAACAGCCCCCTAAGTTTGCTCATAGTCTGTACAGAGAGATACCCTAAAACTATGGCAAATAGGGATTCCCCTGTACTAAGCACAATTCAGCAGGAACAGCCCCCTAAGTTTGCCCATAGCCTGTACAGAGAGATATAAAGTCACACTATGGGTGTTATTTACTATACAAGGTATACCAATCCCTATAGCTGAGTAATGAGGGGGTGCACTGTACCCTAATTGCTACCTGTGTGTGTGGGTGCGGCGCGACTATTGCCCAACACACACGCCAGTCTGGGTACAAAGCCAGGGAGACGCTGCCACTTGCCCAGATCATTTACATTTCTGATTGGCCCCGGGCTCGGTACTGCCCCCTCCTCTGTTATATGGGCTGTCCTGCCCCTCTGGTGCCTGCGGGGGGGGTAACTATAGAGGGGTCCCTGGAGGTATTTGGGGCCCAGGGGGGCACGGACTGATCACTATCACCAATCAGGCACCTTGTAGTGGGGAAACCCCCCATGGCCTTCCCAATATGGGGGGGCCCTTTCCACTGGTTCCCAGGGCCACACTGGGGTGCAGAGTAGAACCCAACCCTTTGCTGGGTGGGAGAGAGGTGGGGACCCCCGCAGCAGTGACTAAGGTACCCCGGGTAAAGGGCAATTAGCCCTACAATAGGGCAAGTACTGTACCAGCAAAGGAACCCAAAGAGAGCAGTGCAATAACAATCAGCACACGAGGGGTTACACGCAGGAAAAGACTGGGGGGGGGGTCCCCCCAATGCAGGAAAGCCCCAGGTCCCTGTGGGTGCGCTATGGCTCTGCGAGGGTTAAACACGAGTGCAGACAGAGTTGTGACACCGGGTTGGGGCGCAGGGAGTGGTACCCCGAGGTGTCTCCCAGCGATGCCACTTGGGGCAGGTACAGACTGGCACGTTTAACCCTCACTGAGCTAGAAATGTTGGGGTGCAGAGGGGCCCCCCGGGGATCCCAGGTGTCATAGGGATGATGGGAGTTGCAGTTCCCCTACAGGGCAGCACCCCTACCTACCCTGGCAGTAGCCCAGCACAACTGCCCTCACTGAATGGGAAGGGTTAATTCACTGACTAGGGGGCACATATGTAGTGACGGGGCCCAGCAGGAACCCCCCCTGCTGATTGGATAAAGCTGTGACTCCCTGCAGCCTCCATGTTTCTGGTTGTTACAGACATGTGTATTGGGTAAAGGGTAAGTAAAACCAACTAAACAAATCCGGGATCTCCCTCAAGCACCTCCCCCGGGGAACATGAAGCCCACGTGGCTACCAGAAGCCTCTGAGCCATTATTCATGCAGCCCCCCCCCCCAGGGTTTATATTGGTTCAGCCTGATGCGTTGAGTCTTGTCTCAGCCCACAGGGTACCTCTGATGAGCTAGGTACCCCAATACCCCGCGCCCAATACCCCCTGCCCCGCGCCCAATACCCCCTGCCCCGCGCCCAATACCCCCTGCCCCGCGCCAATACCCCCTGCCCCGCGCCAATACCCCCTGCCCCGCGCCATACCCCCTGCCCCGCGCCCAATACCCCCTGACCCGCGCCCAGTACCCCCTGCCCCGCGCCCAATACCCCCTGACCCGCGCCCAATACCCCCTGACCCGCGCCCAATACCCCCTGACCCGCGCCCAGTACCCCCTGCCCCGCGCCCAATACCCCCTGCCCGCGCCCAATACCCCTGCCCCGCGCCCAATACCCCCTGCCCCGCGCCCAGTACCCCCTGACCCGCGCCCAGTACCCCCTGACCCGCGCCCAGTACCCCCTGACCCGCGCCCAATACCCCCTGACCCGCGCCCAATACCCCCTGACCCCGCGCCCAATACCCCCTGCCCCGCGCCCAATACCCCCTGCCCCGTGTGTCACTTTGCCCCTATAGTGCGCGGCAGTAACTCAGGTTGACAAAAGTCCCTTTATTGTGTGGGACTGTGGGACACGGGAAGCTTGTTATTATTAATTAGCTGCAGTAATTAACTCCCTTCTCATTGTTCCATGGGGAGGGGCCCCACATTCAGGGAACCAGTTGGGTGACAATATGGGGCCCCTCCCTGGCTCCTTCCTTGTTCCCCTCCCTGAGCCCCAGCTATAAATCTGCCCCGTGGGACTGGCACCCAACACTCCCCAACATGGGTCCCGGCGTGGTCTCCCTGCTCCTGGGGCTCAGCCTGTGCCCCCTGCTGCCCGGCGCCGACCCCCCCCCCAACAGTGAGTACTTACCTGCTGCACACCTGCCCCCGGGGCCCTCCGGCATAATCTGTTATTGCCCCTTTGGGAGGGGTGGCTGGGGCATTCCTGAGTTCCATTTCATTCTATTACCCCAGGCTGGGGCATTCCTGAGTTCCATTTCATGCTATTACCCCAGGCTGGGGCATTCCTGAGTTCCATTTCATTCTATTACCCCAGGCTGGGGCATTCCTGAGTTCCATTTCATTCTATTACCCCAGGCTGGGGCATTCCTGAGTTCCATTTCATTCTATTACCCCAGGCTGGGGCATTCCCGAGTTCCATTTCATTCTATTACCCCAGGCTGGGGCATTCCCGAGTTCCATTTCATTCTATTACCCCAGGCTGGGGCATTCCTGAGTTCCATTTCATTCTATTACCCCAGGCTGGGGCATTCCTGAGTTCCATTTCATTCTATTACCCCAGGCTGGGGCATTCCTGAGTTCCATTTCATTCTATTAACCCAGGCTGGGGCATTCCTGAGTTCCATTTCATGCTATTACCCCAGGCTGGGGCATTCCTGAGTTCCATTTCATTCTATTAACCCAGGCTGGGGCATTCCCGAGTTCCATTTCATGCTATTACCCAGGCTGGGGCATTCCTGAGTTCCATTTCATTCTATTACCCCAGGCTGGGGCATTCCTGAGTTCCATTTCATTCTATTACCCCAGGCTGGGGCATTCCCCGAGTTCCATTTCAATGCTATTACCCCAGGCTGGGGCATTCCCGAGTTCCATTTCATGCTATTACCCCAGGCTGGGGCATTCCTGAGTTCCATTTCATTCTATTACCCCAGGCTGGGGCATTCCTGAGTTCCATTTCATGCTATTACCCCAGGCTGGGGCATTCCTGAGTTCCATTTCATTCTATTACCCCAGGCTGGGGCATTCCTGAGTTCCATTTCATGCTATTACCCCAGGCTGGGGCATTCCTGAGTTCCATTTCATGCTATTACCCCAGGCTGGGGCATTCCTGAGTTCCATTTCATTCTATTACCCCAGGCTGGGGCATTCCCGAATTCCATTTCATGCTATTAACCCAGGCTGGGGCATTCCCGAGTTCCATTTCATGCTATTACCCCAGGCTGGGGCATTCCCGAGTTCCATTTCATTCTATTACCCCAGGCTGGGGCATTCCCGAGTTCCATTTCATGCTATTACCCCAGGCTGGGGCATTCCTGAGTTCCATTTCATGCTATTACCCCAGGCTGGGGCATTCCCGAGTTCCATTTCATGCTATTACCCCAGGCTGGGGCATTCCTGAGTTCCATTTCATGCTATTACCCCAGGCTGGGGCATTCCCGAGTTCCATTTCATGCTATTACCCCAGGCTGGGGCATTTTGCCAAGCCGGAGCTGGGTATTTCCTAGTGAATGTATCTGGGCCCTGAGGGGGAGCTCTATAAGGGAAGAGACTGGGCAGTTACAGTCAATTGCCCCAAGCCAATCAGATAGGAGCCAAAGAAAGCCCCGCCCTGCTGCCCTCCAGCTCCGCCCCACCCCCTGCCATCAGCTAAAATGATGCATTTTGTGTAATAAATACATTTATGGGATTCATTTATTAGCCCCACCCCCAACACCAATCACTGCTTTGCCCTCTCCTAGCCAATCAAATCACAGATAAGTATTAGTTTATGCAGTGGAAGTGTTTTATTCCCCTTTACTATTCATGTTATGTGCCAGGGCCAGACAACAGGCCACCGGGGCCACCTGGGCCACCCAGGGAACCATGGGAACATGGTGGGTGGGGCCATCCCAGGAGGAAGCCCGGAGAATGCCCTGAGGATGTGGATCTCCCAAGATGCCGCGGGGCCAATAACAACCCAGAGAACAAGCCAGAATGCGACAGCGACCGAGAATGTGACGGCGATAAGAAATGTTGCTTCTCCGCCTGCAAGTACAAGTGCCTGCTGCCCCTGCAAGGTAAAGGCGGCTCCTCGGGGGCGGGGCTAGGACTGCACTAACTAACATGAATCCTGTGGTGTCTGTTGGGCTCACGTAAGCAGCTTGGGGCCATCTCCCCCCAAAAGTGCTGCACCCCAATCCTCCCCATGGGCCCCTGAATATCTATATACTGCACCCCAATCCTCCCCATGGGCCCCTGAATATCTATATACTGCACCCCAATCCTCCCCATGGGCCCCTGAATATCTATATACTGCACCCCAATCCTCCCCATGGGCCCCTGAATATCTATATACTGCACCCCAATCCTCCCATGGGCCCCTGAATATCTATATACTGCACCCCAATCCTCCCCATGGGCCCCTGAATATCTATATACTGCACCCAATCCCCCCATGGGCCCCTGAATATCTATATACTGCACCCCAATCCCCCCATGGGCCCCTGAATATCTATATACTGCACCCCAATCCTCCCCATGGGCCCCTGAATATCCATATACCTAACTGCACCCCAATCCTCCCCATGGGCCCCTGAATATCTATATACCTAACTGCACCCCAATCCTCCCCATGGGCCCCTGAATATCTATATACCTAACTTCACCCCAATCCTCCCCATGGGCCCCTGAATATCTATATACTGCACCCCAATCTCCCCCGTGGGCCCCTGAATACCCATATACCTAACTGCACCCCAATCCTCCCCATGGGCCCCTGAATATCCATATACCTAACTGCACCCCAATCCTCCCCATGGGCCCCTGAATACCCATATACCTAACTGCACCCCAATCCTCTCCATGGGCCCCTGAATACCCATATACCTAACTGCACCCCAATCCTCCCCATGGGCCCCTGAATACCCATATAACTGCACCCCAATCCTCTCCATGGGCCCCTGAATACCCATATAACTGCACCCCAATCCCCCCGTGGGCCCCTGAATACCCATATAACTGCACCCCAATCCTCTCCATGGGCCCCTGAATACCCATATATCTGCACCCCAATCCCCCCCGTGGGCCCCTGAATACCCATATATCTGCACCCCAATCCCCCCCGTGGGCCACTGAATACCCATATAACTGCACCCCAATACCCCCCGTGGGCCCCTGAATACCCATATAACTGCACCCCAATCCTCTCCATGGGCCCCTGAATACCCATATATCTGCACCCCAATCCCCCCGTGGGCCACTGAATACCCATATAACTGCACCCCAATACCCCCCGTGGGCCCCTGAATACCCATATAACTGCACCCCAATCCTCTCCATGGGCCCCTGAATACCCATATATCTGCACCCCAATCCCCCCGTGGGCCCCTGAATACCCATATACCTGCCCCAGCAAGGTAAAGGCGGCTCCTCGGGGGCGGGGTTAGCGTAAATCCTGTTGTGTCTGTTGGGCTCCCGTAAGCAGCTTGGGGCCATCTCCCCCCAAAAGTGAAACTAGAGAAGCTAATGAATATATACTGCACCCCAATCCTCCCCATGGGCCCCTGAATATCTATATACTGCACCCCAATCCTCCCCATGGGCCCCTGAATATCTATATACTGCACCCCAATCCTCCCCATGGGCCCCTGAATATCTATATACTGCACCCAATCCTCCCCATGGGCCCCTGAATATCTATATACTGCACCCCATCCTCCCCATGGGCCCCTGAATATCTATATACTGCACCCCAATCCTCCCCATGGGCCCCTGAATATCTATATACTGCACCCCAATCCTCCCCATGGGCCCCTGAATATCCATATACCTAACTGCACCCCAATCCTCCCCATGGGCCCCTGAATATCTATATACTGCACCCCAATCCTCCCCATGGGCCCCTGAATATCTATATACTGCACCCCAATCCTCCCCATGGGCCCCTGAATATCTATATACCTAACTGCACCCCAATCCTCCCCATGGGCCCCTGAATATCTATATACTGCACCCCAATCCCCCCCATGGGCCCCTGAACATGGGCGTCCACAGAAGGGGGCAAGAGGGGGCACTTGCCCCCCCCTGGAAAAGTAGCAAAAAAACCTTACTTTCTGCACTGTCTCCTCAAGCCCGTTTTTGCTGTGCTCCGATTGGATCTTTCTTCTTGTGGATTCTCCAATCAGAGCACAGCTTCCTTGACAGACAGTAAAATTGACCAATCAGAGCACAGATGCACACAGGGATCGGGAGATTTTGCAAACTGGAAACAAATGAAGACTGAAAAGAAGAATCTGCAGCTGTAACTTTACCTGAGAACCAACTCTCAACTTTTGCTGCAGATTTCATCCCACAGGTACTATACACTGGCACTATACCCAGGCACTATACCCAGGTACTATACACAGGCACTATACCCAGGTACTATACCCAGGTACTATACCCAGGCACTATACACAGGCACTATACCCAGGCACTATACCCAGGCACTATACCCAGGCACTATACCCAGGTACTATACCCAGGTACTATACCCAGGCACTATACCCAGGTACTATACACAGGCACTATACACAGGCACTATACACAGGCACTATACCCAGGTACTATACACAGGTACTATACCCAGGCACTATACACAGGTACTATACCCAGGTACTATACCCAGGTACTATACCCAGGTACTATACCCAGGTACTATACCCAGGTACTATACCCAGGCACTATACCCAGGTACTATACCCAGGCACTATACACAGGTACTATACACAGGCACTATACACAGGCACTATACACAGGTACTATACCCAGGTACTATACACAGGCACTATACCCAGGTACTATACCCAGGTACTATACCCAGGCACTATACACAGGTACTATACCCAGGTACTATACACAGGCACTATACCCAGGTACTATACCCAGGTACTATACCCAGGTACTATACACAGGTACTATACCCAGGTACTATACACAGGCACTATACCCAGGTACTATACCCAGGTACTATACACAGGCACTATACCCAGGTACTATACCCAGGTACTATACCCAGGCACTATACACAGGCACTATACCCAGGCACTATACCCAGGCACTATACACAGGCACTATACACAGGTACTATACACAGGTACTATACCCAGGTACTATACCCAGGTACTATACCCAGGTACTATACCCAGGCACTATACACAGGTACTATACCCAGGCACTATACCCAGGCACTATACACAGGTACTATACCCAGGCACTATACCCAGGTACTATACACAGGCACTATACCCAGGCACTATACACAGGTACTATACCCAGGCACTATACCCAGGCACTATACCCAGGTACTATACACAGGCACTATACCCAGGCACTATACCCAGGTACTATACACAGGCACTATACCCAGGTACTATACACAGGCACTATACCCAGGCACTATACCCAGGCACTATACCCAGGTACTATACACAGGCACTATACCCAGTTACTATACACAGGTACTATACACAGGTACTATACCCAGGTACTATACCCAGGTACTATACCCAGGCACTATACACAGGCACTATACCCAGGCACTATACCCAGGTACTATACACAGGCACTATACCCAGGCACTATACACAGGTACTATACACAGGTACTATACACAGGTACTATACACAGGTACTATACACAGGTACTATACCCAGGCACTATACACAGGTACTATACCCAGGTACTATACACAGGTACTATACCCAGGCACTATACACAGGTACTATACCCAGGCACTATACACAGGTACTATACACAGGCACTATACCCAGGCACTATACACAGGTACTATACACAGGCACTATACCCAGGTACTATACACAGGCACTATACACAGGCACTATACACAGGTACTATACCCAGGCACTATACACAGGTACTATACCCAGGTACTATACACAGGTACTATACCCAGGCACTATACACAGGTACTATACACAGGCACTATACCCAGGCACTATACACAGGTACTATACACAGGCACTATACCCAGGTACTATACACAGGCACTATACACAGGCACTATACCCAGGCACTATACACAGGTACTATACACAGGCACTATACCCAGGCACTATACCCAGGCACTATACCCAGGTACTATACCCAGGTACTATACCCAGGTACTATACACAGGTACTATACCCAGGTACTATACCCAGGTACTATACCCAGGCACTATACCCAGGCACTATACACAGGCACTATACCCAGGCACTATACCCAGGTACTATACACAGGCACTATACACAGGCACTATACCCAGGTACTATACACAGGCACTATACCCAGGCACTATACCCAGGCACTATACCCAGGCACTATACACAGGCACTATACACAGGCACTATACCCAGGTACTATACACAGGCACTATACCCAGGCACTATACCCAGGTACTATACCAGGCACTATACCCAGGCACTATACACAGGTACTATACACAGGTACTATACACAGGCACTATACCCAGGCACTATACCCAGGTACTATACCCAGGCACTATACCCAGGTACTATACACAGGTACTATACACAGGTACTATACACAGGCACTATACCCAGGCACTATACCCAGGCACTATACCCAGGCACTATACCCAGGTACTATACCCAGGCACTATACCCAGGCACTATACACAGGTACTATACACAGGTACTATACACAGGCACTATACACAGGCACTATACCCAGGCACTATACCCAGGCACTATACCCAGGTACTATACCCAGGCACTATACCCAGGCACTATACACAGGTACTATACACAGGTACTATACACAGGCACTATACACAGGCACTATACACAGGTACTATACACAGGTACTATACACAGGCACTATACCCAGGCACTATACACAGGCACTATACACAGGTACTATACACAGGTACTATACACAGGCACTATACCCAGGCACTATACCCAGGTACTATACCCAGGCACTATACCCAGGCACTATACCCAGGCACTATACACAGGTACTATACACAGGTACTATACACAGGCACTATACACAGGCACTATACCCAGGCACTATACACAGGTACTATACCCAGGTACTATACACAGGCACTATACCCAGGCACTATACCCAGGTACTATACCCAGGCACTATACCCAGGTACTATACCCAGGTACTATACCCAGGTACTATACACAGGCACTATACCCAGGTACTATACCCAGGTACTATACCCAGGTACTATACCCAGGTACTATACCCAGGTACTATACACAGGCACTATACCCAGGTACTATACCCAGGTACTATACCCAGGTACTATACCCAGGTACTATACACAGGCACTATACACAGGCACTATACCCAGGTACTATACCCAGGTACTATACCCAGGTACTATACCCAGGTACTATACCCAGGTACTATACCCAGGTACTATACACAGGCACTATACACAGGCACTATACCCAGGTACTATACACAGGTACTATACACAGGCACTATACACAGGCACTATACACAGGCACTATACCCAGGCACTATACCCAGGCACTATACACAGGCACTATACACAGGTACTATACACAGGCACTATACCCAGGTACTATACCCAGGTACTATACACAGGCACTATACACAGGCACTATACACAGGCACTATACACAGGCACTATACCCAGGCACTATACACAGGCACTATACACAGGTACTATACCCAGGCACTATACACAGGCACTATACACAGGCACTATACACAGGTACTATACACAGGCACTATACCCAGGTACTATACACAGGCACTATACACAGGCACTATACACAGGCACTATACCCAGGCACTATACCCAGGCACTATACACAGGCACTATACACAGGTACTATACACAGGCACTATACCCAGGTACTATACCCAGGCACTATACACAGGTACTATACCCAGGTACTATACCCAGGCACTATACACAGGTACTATACACAGGCACTATACACAGGTACTATACCCAGGCACTATACACAGGTACTATACACAGGCACTATACCCAGGCACTATACCCAGGTACTATACCCAGGTACTATACACAGGCACTATACACAGGTACTATACACAGGTACTATACACAGGTACTATACACAGGTACTATACACAGGCACTATACCCAGGCACTATACACAGGCACTATACACAGGTACTATACACAGGTACTATACCCAGGCACTATACCCAGGCACTATACACAGGTACTATACCCAGGTACTATACCCAGGCACTATACCCAGGCACTATACACAGGTACTATACCCAGGTACTATACCCAGGTACTATACACAGGTACTATACACAGGTACTATACCCAGGCACTATACACAGGTACTATACACAGGCACTATACACAGGTACTATACACAGGTACTATACACAGGTACTATACCCAGGCACTATACCCAGGCACTATACACAGGCACTATACACAGGTACTATACACAGGCACTATACACAGGTACTATACACAGGTACTATACACAGGTACTATACCCAGGCACTATACACAGGTACTATACACAGGCACTATACACAGGTACTATACACAGGTACTATACACAGGCCTCTGTTCTGCCTCTATACAGATTTCAAATGGGGGCCAAAAATATTGCTCTGTGAGGCTACAATTTTATTATTATTATAATTTTGTATTACTTATTTTTCCAAGTAGGCCCCTTAACTATTCATATTCCCATCTCTTGTTTAAACCACTACCTGGTTGCTAGGGTAAATAAGACCCTAGCAACCAGATAGCTGCTGAAATACCAAATGGAGAGCTGCTGAACAAAAAGCTAAATAACTGAAAAACCATTAAAAATAAAAGTGAATTTGAATGCGAACTAGCCCTGATCACAAACACAAATGTTTGCAGATCCCCTCACAGAAATGCGCGTATAAATACTGTAACATACTAAACATTTTAGGGTAAAAACAAAAAAGCCCCCCCCGCACTTTTGTACAGTATCCCTGGGAGTCAGTGGGAATGGCAAGAGGTAGTTGGGAGGTTAACTTTTTACGCCAGCAGGGAATCCACTAAGTGTCACATTAGCTTTAGGTCAGTCTGTGTATGGGCCATCTTTAGCCTCCCCTAGTATCATCCTGCAAAAAAAATATATATATTTATATATATATATATATATATATATATATATATATATATATATATATATATTTGTCTGTTGCAGGATGATACTAGCTTACTTGCCCCCCCTTGGAAAATTTTCTGCGGACGCCCATGCCCCTGAATATCTATATACTGCACCCCAATCCTCCCCATGGGCCCCTGAATATCTATATACCTAACTGCACCCCAATCCTCCCCATGGGCCCCTGAATATCTATATACTGCACCCCAATCCTCCCCATGGGCCCCTGAATATCTATATACTGCACCCCAATCCTCCCCATGGGCCCCTGAATATCTATATACCTAACTGCACCCCAATCCTCCCCATGGGCCCCTGAATATCTATATACCTAACTGCACCCCAATCCTCCCCATGGGCCCCTGAATATCTATATACTGCACCCCAATCCCCCCCGTGGGCCCCTGAATACCCATATAACTGCACCCCAATCCTCCCCATGGGCCCCTGAATACCCATATAACTGCACCCCAATCCCCCCCGTGGACCCCTGAATACCCATATAACTGCACCCCAATCCCCCCCGTGGGCCCCTGAATACCCATATAACTGCACCCCAATCCCCCCCGTGGACCCCTGAATACCCATATAACTGCACCCCAATCCCCGTTTCTCTCTCTTACAGATAAGGGGGATTTCTGCCCGGACTATACTGGCCGTATGTGTATCCGCTCTCTGCCCGATAAATGCCACCAACACAGTCAGTGCCAGGGGACAGAGAAGTGTTGCTATAACGACTGCCGCCGACAGTGCACCCCGACTGTAAAAGGTGAGTTGTTGCCAACCTACCACTGAGGCACAAATCCCCCACCAGGGGGCAACACTTATTATGTTATTGCCCCACAAACTCCGCCCATCTGCTGGGGAGCCTCCGACCCCCAAGGCTTTCTATGCTTTGGGCAGACACCCCCAGATTCCCCGGAGTAACTGCCCCCCATATACCCATAGGGAGAAGAGAGGGGGGGCACAGACGAGAGACATGGGGCTTGGCCCAGTATCCATGGTAACAAGAGACAGCCAAATAAAGGCTCATTAGCCCTCTCTTTTGATTAATTAAAAGAAACGCTGCCCCCCTACACCCGGCATTGCCCCCCCATCAGTGCACCCCAAGAACTGCCTGTGCTGTCTGTTTGTATCCTTATTGCAATCAATATATGAATATCAGCCCCCAGATATACCCCACTGTACCCCTATTATAGATATACCCTGCTGTACCCCTATTATAGATATACCCCGCTGTACCCCTATTATAGATATACCCCGCTGTACCCCTGATTACAGATATACCCCGCTGTACCCCTATTATAGATATACCCCGCTGTACCCCTGATTACAGATATACCCCGCTGTACCCCTATTATAGATATACCCCGCTGTACCCCTATTATAGATATACCCCGCTGTACCCCTATTATAGATATACCCCGCTGTACCCCTGATTACAGATATACCCCGCTGTACCCCTGATTACAGATATACCCCGCCGTGCCCCTGATTACAGATATACCCCGCCGTGCCCCTGATTACAGATATACCCCGCCGTACCCCTGATTACAGATATACCCCGCCGTACCCCTGATTACAGATATACCCCTCTGTACCCCTGATTACAGATATACCCCGCCCTACCCCTGATTACAGATATACCCCGCCGTACCCCTTATTACAGATATACCCCGCCGTACCCCTGATTACAGATATACCCCGCCCTACCCCTGATTACAGATATACCCCGCCGTACCCCTGATCACAGATATACCCGCCGTACCCCTGATCACAGATATACCCCGCCGTACCCCTGATTACAGATATACCCCTCTGTACCCCTGATTACAGATATACCCCTCTGTACCCCTGATTACAGATATACCCCTCTGTACCCCTGATTACAGATATACCCCGCTGTACCCCTGATCACAGATATACCCCTCTGTACCCCTGATTACAGATATACCCCTCTGTACCCTGATTACAGATATACCCCGCCGTACCCCTGATTACAGATATACCCCGCCGTACCCCTGATTACAGATATACCCCGCCGTACCCCTGATTACAGATATACCCCGCCGTACCCCTGATTACAGATATACCCCTCTGTACCCCTGATTACAGATATACCCCTCTGTACCCCTGATTACAGATATACCCCTCTGTACCCCTGATTACAGATATACCCCGCTGTACCCCTGATCACAGATATACCCCTCTGTACCCCTGATTACAGATATACCCCGCCGTACCCCTGATTACAGATATACCCCGCCGTACCCCTGATTACAGATATACCCCGCCGTACCCCTGATTACAGATATACCCGCCGTACCCCTGATTACAGATATACCCCGCCGTACCCCTGATTACAGATATACCCCGCCGTACCCCTGATTACAGATATACCCCGCCGTACCCCTGATTACAGATATACCCCGCCGTACCCCTGATTACAGATATACCCCGCCGTACCCCTGATTACAGATATACCCCGCCGTACCCCTGATTACAGATATACCCCGCTGTACCCCTGATTACAGATATACCCCGCCGTACCCCTGATTACAGATATACCCCGCCGTACCCCTGATTACAGATATACTCGCTGTACCCCTGATTACAGATATACCCCGCCGTACCCCTATTATAGATATACCCCGCTGTACCCCTATTATAGATATACCCCGCTGTACCCCTGATTACAGATATACCCCGCTGTACCCCTGATTACAGATATACCCCGCTGTACCCCTGATTACAGATATACCCCGCCGTACCCCTGATTACAGATATACCCCGCTGTACCCCTGATTACAGATATACCCCGCTGTACCCCTGATTACAGATATACCCCGCTGTACCCCTATTATAGATATACCCGCCGTACCCCTGATTACAGATATACCCCGCCGTACCCCTGATTACAGATATACCCGCCGTACCCCTGATTACAGATATACCCCGCCGTACCCCTGATTACAGATATACCCCGCTGCACCCCTTGTGGTGCCATGTTGGGAATGTGGGCAGAACCAGTCGGGGGTTCTTGCCCAGTTACCGGGTTGGATCTGTGTTTTTTAGAAACTCATTTTTGGTTTGGATTGTTTCCCCCCTCTCGGTGCTGTTGCCCCTCATGCCTTGACTCCCCATTCATGTAGTTGGCACATACCCCCGATGCCCGCCACTTCCTGCCCCTCTTTTCCCCTGATGCCTCGTGCTCTTTTATTTTTCTAGAAAAACCTGGAAACTGCCCCCGGCCCGAGATATTCTGCTCCCACCGTGACTGGCAGGACGGGCGCGGATCCTGCACAACTGACCGTGACTGCCCGGGGAGGGAGAAATGCTGCGCGCCAAGGTGCCGCCGGGAGTGCAAGAATGTTGATGGAGGTAAGTGGGTACAGTAAGTACAGTAAGTGTGCCCCCATCCAGCCACATGTGAGTCTGTGTGCCCATAACTGAGCCCATTCCCTTTATCAGCTTAGTCGTTCTTCCCTGTACTTTCTCTATTTCATTACTGCCCCCCCTTATATATTTATATATAGTGACCCCCCCCCTTAACTGCCCCTTCCCCAGTGTAACCAATCCCAACTGGGCCAGCCTTTCCCCATAACTGAGCCCATTCCCTTTATCAGCTTAGTCGCTCTTCCCTGTACTTTCTCTATTTCATTACTGCCCCCCCCCCCTTATATATTTATATATAGTGACCCCCCTTAACTGTCCCCCCCCCCCCAGTGTAACCAATCCCAACTGGGCCAGCCTTTCCCCATAACTGAGCCCATTCCCTTTATCAGCTTAGTCGCTCTTCCCTGTACTTTCTCTATTTCATTACTGCCCCCCCCTTATATATTTATATATAGTGACCCCCCCCCTTAACTGCCCCCCCCCAGTGTAACCAATCCCAACTGGGCCAGCCTTTCCCCATAACTGAGCCCATTCCCTTTATCAGCTTAGTCGCTCTTCCCTGTACTTTCTCTATTTCATTACTGCCCCCCCTTATATATTTATATATAGTGACCCCCCCTTAACTGCCCCCCCCCCAGTGTAACCAATCCCAACTGGGCCAGCCTTTCCCCATAACTGAGCCCATTCCCTTTATCAGCTTAGTCGCTCTTCCCTGTACTTTCTCTATTTCATTACTGCCCCCCCTTATATATTTATATATAGTGACCCCCCCCCCCCCCAGTGTAACCAATCCCAACTGGGCCAGCCTTTCCCCATAACTGAGCCCATTCCCTTTATCAGCTTAGTCGCTCTTCCCTGTACTTTCTCTATTTCATTACTGCCCCCCCCCCTTATATATTTATATATAGTGACCCCCCCTTAACTGCCCCCCCCCCCAGTGTAACCAATCCCAACTGGGCCAGCCTTTCCCCATAACTGAGCCCATTCCCTTTATCAGCTTAGTCGCTCTTCCCTGTACTTTCTCTATTTCATTACTGCCCCCCCTTATATATTTATTTATAGTGATCCTACCCCCTTGCTCATACCCCCGGCACTGCATGGTAGGAAGCTCGGTGGGCGGTGCTGGAGGGGTAGAAGAGACAGTACCATTGACACCCACCCCTTGGCTGCACTCCTGACCCCCTGACATACAGATGTCAGACTTACTGGCCTATACTTGCCAGGCTAAGATGATAACCCAGTATAAATATTGGAATGATGGGAGGTTTCCCCAACCCTGTGGGTACCATACCCAATGGGAGTGAGTGCTATTAATTTGGGGGTTAGCCTTAGCCTGTCCCACAATCTGCTCCTCATTTTTTATCTCTGCCTTCCTGTGTTACACTGTTTATATTCAATATGCCCCCGACTCGTAGTTATTAAATGACTTTCCTATTAACTCCTTTACTTCTGAACCACACGGGGGGGGGGGGGTCCCTAAAGCTCCAACATTTACTTTCTAACACAGTATCAGTTTAAATAACACCCCTTTCCATTCAAAATATAATGCCCCAATCTGAGCTATGAAGTTCTGCCCCTATGGGGGTAAAATCTACTTTTCTGAAATTCAGAGGCTTTGTTGCCCCAGTGTATATTTGCTTTTTGCCCCAAACATTCAATGACATTATACAAAGGGGAGGCGCGGCCCTGGGGCCCAAGTCACATGATTAATGGGTCCCATGTTGTTGTTAAACCAGAGAGACCAGGTAAATGCCCGGAGATGCGAGACAGAGACGACAGGCGCTGCTGGGGGCCCCCCCGCCATGAATGTGCCAACGATGACTTTTGCCTTAGGGGGCAGAAATGCTGTACCATTGGCTGCTGGCGCCAGTGCGTGTATGTCTGAGGTGAGTAGGATCCAGCCAATCCTATAGAGCGGTGGGGACCCTATTAATGGAAACACAAGGGGGAAATGCCTATAGAGTTGCCTTCAGCATGAGGTGTGGGGGCATTTGTACATGGCCGACCTATAGACTCCCCGTCTGCCTCTCACTATTTCAACATTGGCTCACGGGGTTATAAGATCTGGCGCCATTGGCTCACGTGGTTATAAGATCTGGAGCCATTGGCTCACGTGGTTATAAGATCTGGCCCCATTGGCTCACGTGGTTATAAGATCTGGAGCCATTGGCTCACGTGGTTATAAGATCTGGCGCCATTGGCTCACGTGGTTATAAGATCTGGAGCCATTGGCTCACGTGGTTATAAGATCTGGCCCCATTGGCTCACGTGGTTATAAGATCTGGCGCCATTGGCTCACGGGGTTATAAGATCTGGAGCCATTGGCTCACGTGGTTATAAGATCTGGCCCCATTGGCTCACGTGGTTATAAGATCTGGAGCCATTGGCTCACGTGGTTATAAGATCTGGAGCCATTGGCTCACGTGGTTATAAGATCTGGCACCATTGGCTCACGGGGTTATAAGATCTGGCGCCATTGGCTCACGTGGTTATAAGATCTGGCCCCATTGGCTCACGGGGTTATAAGATCTGGCGCCATTGGCTCACGTGGTTATAAGATCTGGAGCCATTGGCTCACGGGGTTATAAGATCTGGCCCCATTGGCTCACGGGGTTATAAGATCTGGCGCCATTGGCTCACGTGGTTATAAGATCTGGCGCCATTGGCTCACGTGGTTATAAGATCTGGCGCCATTGGCTCACGGGGTTATAAGATCTGGCGCCATTGGCTCACGTGGTTATAAGATCTGGCGCCATTGGCTCACGTGGTTATAAGATCTGGCACCATTGGCTCATGTGGTTATAAGACCTGACGCCATTGGCTCACGTGGTTATAAGATCTGGCACCATTGGCTCATGTGGTTATAAGACCTGACGCCATTGGCTCACGTGGTTATAAGATCTGGCGCCATTGGCTCACGTGGTTATAAGATCTGGCGCCATTGGCTCACGTGGTTATAAGATCTGGCGCCATTGGCTCACGTGGTTATAAGATCTGGCGCCATTGGCTCACGTGGTTATAAGATCTGGCGCCATTGGCTCACGTGGTTATAAGATCTGGCGCCATTGGCTCACGGGGTTATAAGATCTGGCGCCATTGGCTCACGTGGTTATAAGATCTGGCGCCATTGGCTCACGTGGTTATAAGATCTGGCGCCATTGGCTCACGTGGTTATAAGATCTGGCGCCATTGGCTCACGTGGTTATAAGATCTGGCGCCATTGGCTCACGGGGTTATAAGATCTGGCGCCATTGGCTCACGTGGTTATAAGATCTGGCCCCATTGGCTCACGTGGTTATAAGATCTGGCCCCATTGGCTCACGTGGTTATAAGATCTGGCCCCATTGGCCAGCCCACTATCTAAGCCCCAGGGGTTAAAGTATCCACGACACTCAACCCTGTGCGACATCCCTGCCCCACCCATATGACCCTAAACTCTTCCTTTTGGGAAGCCAGTGGGCTCTGCTTGGGGGGTACCTCGGGCTCTCGTATAAGCCCAAAAATGCTGTATTGGATCAAACATGGGGTCCTTGGGCTCCTATTGGACAGTGGGTAGAGGGGTAATAACCTGAAGGGACACATAGACATGAGTGGGTTTCTGGGGCCGGTGAGTCTGACCTGGGGGATGAAGGGGCTCAGTTCCATAGGGGGGGGGCCATGTTGGACCGACAGGACGTGAGACTGACTCTCTTTTCCATTTCTAGGGGCAGAAAGAAATCGGCCTGTTGCATGGAGCGTATCTGGGGGTGAAGGTATGAACCCCACCCTGTGCCGGAGGGAGTGGGGATGCTCTGCCGCCCAGCAGGGGAGGCTTCTCATGCTATTTGCTTAACAGATTTGGCCTAATGGTGCAATGTTTGGCTTGGGGCTTGTTGCTTTGGGGGGCACTTGCCCTGTACATGCCCCTCTGCCGCTCAATGTCTCTGGGCACAATAAAGGAGATGTTATGACTGGGCTGAAGGCTGATTGGATAATGAGTATTGGGGGGGTTTGGGGGGAAACACTGAACAAGCAAAGCTGAGATAAAGCTTCATCTGCGGGCAGTGCCAGGGCCCAGCTGTGATACACGGTAGCCGCACCTGCGGGCAGTGCCAGGGCCCAGCTGTGATACCCGGTAGCCATGCCTGCGGGCAGTGCCAGGGCCCAGCTGTGATACACGGTAGCCATGCCTGCGGGCAGTGCCAGGGCCCAGCTGTGATACACGGTAGCCATGCCTGCGGGCAGTGCCAGGGCCCAGCTGTGATACACGGGTAGCCATGCCTGTGGGCAGTGCCAGGGCCCAGCTGTGATACACGGTAGCCCCGCCTGCGGGCAGTGCCAGGGCCCAGCTGTGATACACGGTAGCCCCGCCTGCGGGCAGTGCCAGGGCCCAGCTGTGATACACGGTAGCCATGCCTGCGGGCAGTGCCAGGGCCCAGCTGTGATACACGGTAGCCCTGCCTGCGGGCAGTGCCAGGGCCCAGCTGTGATACACGGTAGCCATGCCTGCGGGCAGTGCCAGGGCCCAGCTGTGATACACGGTAGCCCCGCCTGCGGGCAGTGCCAGGGCCCAGCTGTGATACACGGTAGCCCCGCCTGCGGGCAGTGCCAGGGCCCAGCTGTGATACACGGTAGCCATGCCTGTGGGCAGTGCCAAGGCCCAGCTGTGATACACGGTAGCCCCGCCTGCGGGCAGTGCCAAGGCCCAGCTGTGATACACGGTAGCCATGCCTGCGGGCAGTGCCAGGGCCCAGCTGTGATACACGGTAGCCCCGCTGCGGCCAGTGCCAGGGCCCAGCTGTGATACACGATAGCCATGCCTGCGGGCAGTGCCAGGGCCCAGCTGTGATACCCGGTAGCCATGCCTGCGGGCAGTGCCAGGGCCCAGCTGTGATACACGGTAGCCATGCCTGCGGGCAGTGCCAGGGCCCAGCTGTGATACACGGTAGCCATGCCTGCGGGCAGTGCCAGGGCCCAGCTGTGATACACGGTAGCCATGCCTGCGGGCAGTGCCAGGGCCCAGCTGTGATACACGGTAGCCATGCCTGCGGGCAGTGCCAGGGCCCAGCTGTGATACACGGTAGCCATGCCTGTGGGCAGTGCCAGGGCCCAGCTGTGATACACGGTAGCCATGCCTGCGGGCAGTGCCAGGGCCCAGCTGTGATACACGGTAGCCATGCCTGCGGGCAGTGCCAGGGCCCAGCTGTGATACACGGTAGCCCCGCCTGCGGGCAGTGCCAGGGCCCAGCTGTGATACACGGTAGCCCCGCCTGCGGGCAGTGCCAGGGCCCAGCTGTGATACACGGTAGCCATGCCTGCGGGCAGTGCCAGGGCCCAGCTGTGATACACGGTAGCCCTGCCTGCGGGCAGTGCCAGGGCCCAGCTGTGATACACGGTAGCCATGCCTGCGGGCAGTGCCAGGGCCCAGCTGTGATACACGGTAGCCCCGCCTGCGGGCAGTGCCAGGGCCCAGCTGTGATACACGGTAGCCCCGCCTGCGGGCAGTGCAGGGCCCAGCTGTGATACACGGTAGCCATGCCTGTGGGCAGTGCCAAGGCCCAGCTGTGATACACGGTAGCCCCGCCTGCGGGCAGTGCCAAGGCCCAGCTGTGATACACGGTAGCCATGCCTGCGGGCAGTGCCAGGGCCCAGCTGTGATACACGGTAGCCCCGCCTGCGGCCAGTGCCAGGGCCCAGCTGTGATACACGATAGCCATGCCTGCGGGCAGTGCCAGGGCCCAGCTGTGATACCCGGTAGCCATGCCTGCGGGCAGTGCCAGGGCCCAGCTGTGATACACGGTAGCCATGCCTGCGGGCAGTGCCAGGGCCCAGCTGTGATACACGGTAGCCATGCCTGCGGGCAGTGCCAGGGCCCAGCTGTGATACACGGTAGCCATGCCTGCGGGCAGTGCCAGGGCCCAGCTGTGATACACGGTAGCCATGCCTGCGGGCAGTGCCAGGGCCCAGCTGTGATACACGGTAGCCATGCCTGTGGGCAGTGCCAGGGCCCAGCTGTGATACACGGTAGCCATGCCTGCGGGCAGTGCCAGGGCCCAGCTGTGATACACGGGGGCACATTATAATGACCAGGGGGGCACATTTAAATTATGGGGGGGGTGTTTGGGTTGCATTAAAATGACATGGGGGGGGTGCATCTCAATTACTTGGGGGGGACACATTTCAATGACTCTTTGCTGCGATGCCCAGCAGAGCACAGTACCCACATACTGTTATAGGCACCCGCGACACTGTGTAACCAGAGGCCGCCCTTGCCACACAGCCCGGTGCTTGGGGCCCCTTGTGACACAGCCCAGTGCCCGGTGCTTGGGGCCCCTTGTGACACAGCCCGGTGCTTGGGGCCCCATGCGACACAGCCCAGTGCCCCGGTGCTTGGGGCCCCTTGTGACACAGCCCAGTGCCCCGGTGCTTGGGGCCCCATGTGACACAGCCCAGTGCCCGGTGCTTGGGGCCCCATGTGACACAGCCCAGTGCCCCGGTGCTTGGGGCCCCATGTGACACAGCCCAGTGCCCGGTGCTTGGGGCCCCTTGTGACACAACCCAGTGCCCCGTTGCTTGGGGCCCCATGTGACACAGCCCAGTGCCCGGTGCTTGGGGCCCCATGTGACACAACCCAGTGCCCCGTTGCTTGGGGCCCCATGTGACACAGCCCAGTGCCCGGTGCTTGGGGCCCCATGTGACACAGCCCAGTGCCCGGTGCTTGGGGCCCCTTGTGACACAGCCCAGTGCCCGGTGCTTGGGGCCCCATGTGACACAGCCCAGTGCCCGGTGCTTGGGGCCCCTTGTGACACAACCCAGTGCCCCGTTGCTTGGGGCCCCATGTGACACAGCCCAGTGCCCCGTTGCTTGGGGCCCCATGTGACACAGCCCAGTGCCCGGTGCTTGGGGCCCCATGTGACACAGCCCAGTGCCCGGTGCTTGGGGCCCCTTGTGACACAGCCCAGTGCCCGGTGCTTGGGGCCCCATGTGACACAGCCCAGTGCCCGGTGCTTGGGGCCCCTTGTGACACAACCCAGTGCCCCGTTGCTTGGGGCCCCATGTGACACAGCCCAGTGCCCGGTGCTTGGGGCCCCATGTGACACAGCCCAGTGCCCGGTGCTTGGGGCCCCTTGTGACACAACCCAGTGCCCGGTGCTTGGGGCCCCATGTGACACAGCCCAGTGCCCGGTGCTTGGGGCCCCATGTGACACAGCCCAGTGCCCGGTGCTTGGGGCCCCTTGTGACACAGCCCAGTGCCCCGGTGCTTGGGGCCCCTTGTGACACAGCCCAGTGCCCCGGTGCTTGGGGCCCCATGTGACACAGCCCAGTGCCCCGGTGCTTGGGGCCCCATGTGACACAGCCCAGTGCCCCGTTGCTTGGGGCCCCATGTGACACAGCCCAGTGCCCCGGTGCTTGGGGCCCCATGTGACACAGCCCAGTGCCCGGTTCTTGGGGCCCCATGTGACACAGCCCAGTGCCCCGGTGCTTGGGGCCCCACACGGCCTTCTAAGTCGGAACTAGAAAGGGAAGTTTAAGAACAAACTGCATTTTGGTTTGAAAAATATGAAGTCACTGAAAGAAATCTGATTGGCTGTTGTTGGCTCCACCCATTTTTTCTAACCTTGGATCACAGTTATATAGTAAAACCCGCTGTACAACGTTTGGGAACCCTGGCATGAATACAGCAGTATAAATATAAACCAATGAAAATCAATGGGTGAATTGTGATTGTGGCTCCGCCCCCTTTTTCTAACCTTGAGTGGAAGTCACCCAGTGACAAACAGTGGGCACCCCGGCATAAACAGTGTGAGACTGGCAGCATTTTATATTTAAACCAATGAAATTTAATGGCTGGAAACTGATTGGCTGTTGGTGGCTCCGCCCACTTTTCCTAACCTTTAACCATTATCCCCCAGTGACAAACTGTGAAAAGTTTGGGGACACTGGAATTAAATGTGTGAGAATGGCAGCAGTTAAAATTTCCCCATTAAAATCAATTAAAGAAATGTGATTGGTTGTTGGTGGCTCCACCCACATTTCCCAAATCTAAAAATGCGGTTCCCTAGTGACCAACTGTGAAGCGTTTGGGGCCCCTGGTGTTAATACTGTGAGACAGCAGGTTGAATTTCCCCATTGAAAGCCAACAGGTAAAATCTCATTGGCTGTTCATAGCTCCACCCACTTTTGGGCATCCATTTTCATTCAGGCTGAGCCCATGACAATGCGATTCAGGTTCAGTGAGTGTAAATGTGGCAGCAGTTTAAATTTCCCTATTGAAAGTCAATTGGTGAAGTTTGATTGGTGAATTGGCCATTGGCTCCTCCCACTTTGGATTGTCCAACAAATGTTGCTTCATACAGCTCCTCCATACGGATCCTCCATACAGCTCCTCCATACGGATCCTCCATACGGATCCTCCATACGGATCCTCCATACAGATCCTCCATACAGCTCCTCCATACAGCTCCTCCATACGGATCCTCCATACAGCTCCTCCATACGGATCCTCCATACAGATTCTCCATACAGCTCCTCCATACGGATCCTCCATACGGATCCTCCATACGGATCCTCCATACAGCTCCTCCATACGGATCCTCCATACAGATCCTCCATACAGCTCCTCCATACAGCTCCTCCATACGGATCCTCCATACAGCTCCTCCATACAGCTCCTCCATACAGCTCCTCCATACGGATCCTCCATACAGCTCCTCCATACAGCTCCTCCATACAGCTCCTCCATACAGCTCCTCCATACAGCTCCTCCATACGGATCCTCCATACGGATCCTCCATACAGATCCTCCATACAGCTCCTCCATACGGATCCTCCATACAGCTCCTCCATACGGATCCTCCATACAGCTCCTCCATACGGATCCTCCATACAGCTCCTCCATACAGCTCCTCCATACGGATCCTCCATACAGCTCCTCCATACGGATCCTCCATACAGCTCCTCCATACAGCTCCTCCATACAGCTCCTCCATACAGCTCCTCCATACAGCTCCTCCATACGGATCCTCCATACAGCTCCTCCATACGGATCCTCCATACAGCTCCTCCATACGGATCCTCCATACAGATCCTCCATACAGCTCCTCCATACGGATCCTCCATACAGATCCTCCATACAGCTCCACCATACAGATCCTCCATACAGATCCTCCATACAGCTCCTCCATACGGATCCTCCATACAGCTCCTCCATATGGATCCTCCATACAGCTCCTCCATACGGATCCTCCATACAGCTCCTCCATACAGCTCCTCCATACAGCTCCTCCATATGGATCCTCCATTCAGCTCCTCCATACAGCTCCTCCATACGGATCCTCCATACAGCTCCTCCATACGGATCCTCCATACAGCTCCTCCATACGGATCCTCCATACAGCTCCTCCATACAGCTCCTCCATACAGCTCCTCCATTCAGCTCCTCCATACAGCTCCTCCATACGGATCCTCCATACAGCTCCTCCATACGGATCCTCCATACAGCTCCTCCATACGGATCCTCCATACAGCTCCTCCATACGGATCCTCCATACAGCTCCTCCATACGGATCCTCCATACAGCTCCTCCATACAGCTCCTCCATACGGATCCTCCATACAGCTCCTCCATACGGATCCTCCATACAGCTCCTCCATTCAGCTCCTCCATACAGCTCCTCCATACAGCTCCTCCATACGGATCCTCCATACAGCTCCTCCATACATAGTTACATAGTTACATAGGGTTGAAAAAAGACCAGTGTCCATCAAGTTCAACCCATCCAAGTAAAACCAGCACACCTAACCCACACCTACCAATCTATACACTCACATACATACACTATATATACACCCACTAGTACTAACTGTAGGTATTAGTATCACAATAGCCTTGGATATTCTGATTAATCAAGAACTCATCCAGGCCCCTCTTAAAGGCATTAACAGAATCTGCCATTACCCCATCTCTAGGGGCATTCCCCAACCCCCTCACTGCCCTCACCGTGAGGAACCCCCTACGCTGCTTCAAATGGAAGCTCCTTTCCTCTAATCTAAAGGGGGGGGGCCTCTGGTGCGTTGATTGTTTTTATGGGAAAAAAGAACATCCCCCATCTGCCTATAATCCCCTCTAATGTATCCTCCATACAGCTCCTCCATACGGATCCTCCATACAGCTCCTCCATACAGCTCCTCCATACGGATCCTCCATACAGCTCCTCCATACAGCTCCTCCATACGGATCCTCCATACAGCTCCTCCATACGGATCCTCCATACAGCTCCTCCATACAGCTCCTCCATACGGATCCTCCATACAGCTCCTCCATACAGCTCCTCCATACGGATCCTCCATACAGCTCCTCCATACGGATCCTCCATACAGCTCCTCCATACGGATCCTCCATACAGCTCCTCCATACAACTCCTCCATACGGATCCTCCATACAGCTCCTCCATACGGATCCTCCATACAGCTCCTCCATTCAGCTCCTCCATACAGCTCCTCCATACGGATCCTCCATACAGCTCCTCCATACGGATCCTCCATACAGCTCCTCCATACAGCTCCTCCATACTGATCCTCCATACAGATCCTCCATACAGCTCCTCCATACAGCTCCTCCATATAGCTCCTCCATACAGATCCTCCATACAGATCATCCATACAGATCCTCCATACGGATCCTCCATACGGATCCTCCATACGGCTCCTCCATACGGCTTCTCCATACGGCTTCTCCATACGGCTCCTCCATACAGATCCTCCATACAGATCCTCCCTACAGATCCTCCCTACAGATCCTCCATACAGCTCCTCCATACAGATCCTCCATACAGATCCTCCATACAGATCCTCCATACTGCTTCTAACTCCGGGGAACTTGATGGAAGATGAACCGTTTCTCTTTCCCAAAGACCTTGTTTCACCTGATTTCCTAAATGAGCACCACAATGTCTGTTGCTTGCATCAGTTGTAATAATGTGGGGTGAACCAAAAGAGTGGGGCCGTTTGTAAGGTTCTCCGTTAAAAGCCCCCAATCCAGAGTTTATCTTAGCCTGTACAGCACCAAGACTTTGTGATTTAGAGAGGATCTGTGATGATTCCAGGTTGTATTTCCAAATCCCTGAAGGTCCTTCATATGGGCCTGGGCCCAGGGAACTGCCTCTATTACTAGGATCTCTAGAAGAAGGATCTATAGAGGAAGGGTATATAGAGGAAAGATCTCTAGAAGAAGGATCTATAGAGGAAGGATTTCTAGAGGAAGGGTCTATAGAGGAAGGATCTCTAAAAGAAGGATCTATAGAGGAAGGATCTCTAGTGGAAGGGTCGGTAGAGGAAGGATCTCTAAAAGAAGGATCTATAGAGGAAGGATCTATAGAGGAAGGATCTCTAAAAGAAGGATCTATAGAGGAAGGATCTATAGAGGAAGGATCTCTAAAAGAAGGATCTATAGAGGAAGGGTCTATAGAGGAAGGATCTCTAGAGGAAGGATCTCTACAAGAAGGATCTATAGAGGAAGGATCTCTAAAAGAAGGATCTATAGAGGAAGGATCTATAGAGGAAGGATCTATAGAGGAAGGATCTCAAGAGGAAGGATCTATAGAGGAAGGATCTCTAGAGGAAGGGTCTCTAGAGGAAGGGTCTATAGAGGAAGGGTCTATAGAGGAAGGATATTTAGAGGAAGGGTCTCTTAAGGAAGGGTCTATAGAGGAAGGATCTCTAGAGGAAGGGTCTATAGAGGAAGGGTCTCTAGAGGAAGGGTCTATAGAGGAAGGGTCTCTAGAGGAAGGGTCTCTAGAGGAAGTGTCTATAGAGGAAGGGTCTCTAGAGGAAGGGTCTATAGAGGAAGGGTCTATAGAGGAAGGATCTCTAGAGGAAGGATCTATAGAGGAAGGGTCTATAGAGGAAGGATCTTTAGAGGAAGGGTCTCTAGAGGAAGGGTCTATAGAGGAAGGATCTCTAGAGGAAGGGTCTATAGAGGAAGGGTCTCTAGAGGAAGGGTCTATAGAGGAAGGATCTCTAGAGGAAGGGTCTATAGAGGAAGGGTCTATAGAGGAAGAGTCTATAGAGGAAGGATCGCTAGAGGAAGGGTCTATAAAGGAAGGATCTCTAGAGGAAGGATCTCTAAAAGAAGGATCTATAGAGGAAGGGTCTATAGAGGAAGGATCTCTAGAGGAAGGATCTATAGAGGAAGGATCTATAGAGGAAGGATCTATAGAGGAAGGATCTCAAGAGGAAGGATCTATAGAGGAAGGATCTATAGAGGAAGGATCTCTAGAGGAAGGGTCTCTAGAGGAAGGGTCTATAGAGGAAGGGTCTATAGAGGAAGGGTCTATAGAGGAAGGATATTTAGAGGAAGGGTCTCTAGAGGAAGGGTCTATAGAGGAAGGATCTCTAGAGGAAGGGTCTCTAGAGGAAGTGTCTATAGAGGAAGGGTCTCTAGAGGAAGGGTCTATAGAGGAAGTGTCTCTAGAGGAAGGGTCTATAGAGGAAGGATCTCTAGAGGAAGGATCTATAGAGGAAGGGTCTATAGAGGAAGGGTCTATAGAGGAAGGATCTTTAGAGGAAGGGTCTCTAGAGGAAGGATCTCTAGAGGAAGGGTCTATAGAGGAAGGGTCTATAGAGGAAGGGTCTCTAGAGGAAGGGTCTATAGAGGAAGGATCTCTAGAGGAAGGGTCTATAGAGGAAGGGTCTATAGAGGAAGAGTCTATAGAGGAAGGATCGCTAGAGGAAGGGTCTATAAAGGAAGGATCTCTAGAGGAAGGGTCTATAGAGGAAGGATCTCTAGAGGAAGGGTCTATAGAGGAAGGATCTCTAGAGGAAGGGTCTATAGAGGAAGGGTCTATAGAGGAAAGATCTCTAGAGGAAGGGTCTATAGAGGAAGGGTCTATAGAGGAAGGATCTCTAGAGGAAGGGTCTATAGAGGAAGGGTCTATAGAGGAAGGGTCTATAGAGGATGGATTTCTAGAGGAAGGGTCTATAGAGGAAGGATCGCTAGAGGAAGGGTCTATAGAGGAAGGATCGCTAGAGGAAGGGTCTATAGAGGAAGGGTCTATAGAGGAAAGATCTCTAGAGGAAGGGTCTATAGAGGAAGGGTCTATAGAGGAAGGATCTCTAGAGGAAGGGTCTATAGAGGAAGGGTCTATAGAGGAAAGATCTCTAGAGGAAGGGTCTATAGAGGAAGGGTCTATAGAGGAAGGATCTCTAGAGGAAGGGTCTATAGAGGAAGGGTCTATAGAGGATGGATCTCTAGAGGAAGGGTCTATAGAGGAAGGATCGCTAGAGGAAGGGTCTATAGAGGATGGATCTCTAGAGGAAGGGTCTATAGAGGAAGGGTCTATAGAGGAAGAATCTCTAGAGGAAGGGTCTATAGAGGAAGGGTCTATAGAGGAAAGATCTCTAGAGGAAGGGTCTATAGAGGAAGGGTCTATAGAGGAAGGATCTCTAGAGGAAGGGTCTATAGAGGAAGGGTCTATAGAGGATGGATCTCTAGAGGAAGGGTCTATAGAGGAAGGATCGCTAGAGGAAGGGTCTATAGAGGATGGATCTCTAGAGGAAGGGTCTATAGAGGAAGGGTCTATAGAGGAAGAATCTCTAGAGGAAGGGTCTATAGAGGAAGGGTCTATAGAGGAAAGATCTCTAGAGGAAGGGTCTATAGAGGAAGGATCTCTAGAGGAAGGGTCTATAGAGGAAGGGTCTATAGAGGATGGATCTCTAGAGGAAGGGTCTATAGAGGAAGGATCGCTAGAGGAAGGGTCTATAGAGGAAGGATCGCTAGAGGAAGGGTCTATAGAGGAAGGGTCTATAGAGGAAAGATCTCTAGAGGAAGGGTCTATAGAGGAAGGGTCTATAGAGGAAGGATCTCTAGAGGAAGGGTCTATAGAGGAAGGGTCTATAGAGGAAGGGTCTATAGAGGATGGATCTCTAGAGGAAGGGTCTATAGAGGAAGGATCTCTAGAGGAAGGATCTCTAAAAGAAGGATCTATAGAGGAAGGATCTCTAAAAGAAGGATCTATAGAGGAAGGATCTATAGAGGAAGGATCTCAAGAGGAAGGATCTATAGAGGAAGGATCTCTAGAGGAAGGGTCTCTAGAGGAAGGGTCTATAGAGGAAGGGTCTATAGAGGAAGGATATTTAGAGGAAGGGTCTCTAGAGGAAGGGTCTATAGAGGAAGGATCTCTAGAGGAAGGGTCTCTAGAGGAAGGGTCTCTAGAGGAAGGGTCTCTAGAGGAAGGGTCTATAGAGGAAGGGTCTCTAGAGGAAGGGTCTATAGAGGAAGGGTCTATAGAGGAAGAATCTCTAGAGGAAGGGTCTAAACACTCAAATCTTTGAATTCTTGTATCGCATCTAATAAAGCCTGTCTTGCCGATTTGTTTACTGGAGCTGAAGTTTCTAAATATTTTGCTGGGGGGGGGGGGGGATGGAAGACCCTAATTCTAAAATTTTTAAGACTTCCCCCAACTGGCCCGACGTCATGCTGAGAAAGCCCACTGACTGGGGGACAACCTCTCGCTCTCGTGGGTCTGCCTCTAGATTGTTAATACGGCTCATCTCTTGATGTCTCCTTACTTCTCCAATCTAGTCTGTACTTATAAGAGGTCCTAAAACCCTGAAAGGAAGGACATTTTGCAGACCTCTTATCCCAAGGAATCAGATTTCTTTTCTACTAGTAGTTCCAGTTCTGACCCTAAAAGCTTCCCCCCCCCCCCAAAGGGTAAATTAAGTAGCCGATTTTTAGAGGCTATGTCAGCCACCCATGGTTTCAGCCATAAGGCCTTTCTAGCTGAAGTAGGAAAGCTGTAGTTTTAGTCAGGACATCAATGGAAGCTAAAGCTGCTTCCATTAAAGGATCTGCTGCAGAAGCAAGCATAGGCAGGTCAGCTAACAGCTTCTCTTCTCTTCTTCACAACTTCTCACCTTCTCCAGGAGACTAATTCATCTGCCCCGCTGCAGGGTTCGTAGGGTTCTTTCTTTTTGCTCTGCAAGTATTACACAACTTCTCACCTTCTCCAGGAGACGTATTCATCTGCCCCGCTGCAGGGTTCGTAGGGTTCTTTCATTTTGCTCTGCAGGTATTACAAAACTTCTCACCCTCTCCAGGAGACGTATTCATCTGCCCCGCTGCAGGGTTCGTAGGGTTCTTTCATTTTGCTCTGCAAGTATTACACAACTTCTCACCTTCTCCAGGAGACTAATTCATCTGCCCCGCTGCAGGGTTCGTAGGGTTCTTTCATTTTGCTCTGCAGGTATTACAAAACTTCTCACCTTCTCCAGGAGACGCATTCATCTGCCCCGCTGCAGGGTTCGTAGGGTTCTTTCATTTTGCTCTGCAGGTATTACAAAACTTCTCACCTTCTCCAGGAGACGCATTCATCTGCCCCGCTGCAGGGTTCGTAGGGTTCTTTCATTTTGCTCTGCAACTATTACACAACTTCTCACCTTCTCCAGGAGACTAATTCATCTGCCCCACTGCAGGGTTCGTAGGGTTCTTTCATTTTGCTCTGCAGGTATTACAAAACTTCTCACCTTCTCCAGGAGACGCATTCATCTGCCCCGCTGCAGGGTTCGTAGGGTTCTTTCATTTTGCTCTGCAGGTATTACACAACTTCTCACCTTCTCCAGGAGACGTATTCATCTGCCCCACTGCAGGGTTCTTTCATTTTGCTCTGCAGGTATTACAAAACTTCTCACCTTCTCCAGGAGACGTATTCATCTGCCCCACTGCAGGGTTCGTAGGGTTCTTTCACTTTGCTCTGCAGATATTACACCCTGCACCCCACACAGTATGACATCAACACGTGCCTTACACGCCGGTTACTATAGACACATGGGTTCAGGACAGGCGCATACTCGCACAACCTGTCTGAGACTTGGAGACTCCTCAACAACTTCAGGGGGCACAAGCATCTAACTGGCGCCCTGCTACAGGCTGGACATCATGAGGGTAAGGCCACATTACCAATATCACGGGGGCACAAACATTTGAACGGTGCCCTGGTCTCACGTAACATCTGGGGGGGAAAAACACAGATGCATCTTGGGAGGGCGAGTGCTTCATGGGTTAAGAGGGGGGGGTGTCAAGTTTATTGGAGGCTGTGTTTTTTTTCCTACCCACAGGTGAACATCTCTCTCCACGTAAGTGCTGCCAAGCATCACCATCACCACAGCATCACCATCATCCAAGGATTTGGGGTTGAAGGTCAGGAATATCCCAGAATTCCCCACTGAAGTTCCTCAAAGCGGCTTCTGGTGACAGACCATGTGCTTTTGGGGGTACAGCCCATAGGAATCCTGTGTGACAGCTCAGTATTGGGGGGGACAAAGTGGGGTGCCAAGCCATAGAGATAGTGTAGGGAGCCTTGAGTGTTCATCCTCATTGGCCCATAATGCATAATCCAGCTAGTGCCCTAGGTCTGCTCATCCACCCAATCCAGGGATAGATCCTACAGGATCTGGTTCTGTTTGTTTTATTTCTTACAGAGAAAGCCGTCAGGGTGCAGCTAACGGAACCCCCTGCCCAGACCCAGCCCAAGGGGAGGGTGCTGACTTTAACGGCCTGACCCCCCGGCAAATGTAACAAAGTGGTGGCAGCAGTGGGATCTGCGTGAATTCTCTCTGCCCCACCCTAAAACTGCCCCTGGTTGAGGATTTTAGGACCTGAAATTCACCCCCACAGTGGGTCTACGGATCCCTTAAGAAGTTCCCATAATGCCTTGCGCTTTCTCCACAGAGCATGATGGTTTCTGCCCCATCAGTAGGAAACATTAATCCCGTAGCTCCTCCCTGAAAATGATTGCCCCCGGAGCAAAATCTGCTGCCCCCCCCCCCCGAGTCTCACAATTGAATGAAATGTGTTCCCAGTCTGCCAAATAACTTTAACCATGGTAGGTTAGGTTACTCTCATAATGGGGGGGGGGTAAATATTGCACTGTGACTCTCCAGTCTGTCCTGGGGGGGGCAAACAATTTAGGTATGTTTAAGTCTGACAATATGTGCCCGGTTCTACTCCCAAGGGCCGCAGGGTAACAAGGCAGAAGGGCATTAGAATGGCAGAGGGAGACTGGCACAGCAGCACAGGGTCTCAGCCCGAGACCCACGGAAAACCGGGCGGAACCGAAAATGACACATTTATGGGCAGTAAATGGGCAACACTGCGAATGGGTTCACTTTCCCAAAAACGGTGTCTGACGTATGGGGGCATCAACTCCCAACAACTCTTACTGTGGTGCCAGGGGGTGAGCCCAGGGGACAGAGCAGCCAGTCTCATAGGGCAACACTGCGCCAGTCTGTGCCCCAAGAGCTGAAACAGAGACCTCGGGCAAGTTACTATTTGTGCCCAATGGGGGGGGCAAATCACTGGGACTGACAAGTGCCGGGCACCCCCACCTGGAGAATAAGGAGAGGAACCGAGATATCAGTGAGAGAGTGCCCACGGGTACTGGAGAGAGAGCATACACAGGTACAGAGACTGCACACAGAGCGCCCCCTACAGAGAGACCAAGACGTTGATGTGACAGAAGATATAATATAAATACACAAGTGCAGCTTATACAAATTCATAATTGTCTAATAAATAAGTTCTTGCCCCCACTGCATTAGAGTGCGGCACCCCCACTGCATTAGAGTGCGGCACCCCCACAGCTGGAGGCAGATTTCTGCCCCAAGGGCAAGTGTAAGTGCTCGGTACCTCTCCTCCAGGAGTCTAACCCACCATGCCGTGGGCACATCTGGGGCTTTATTTCCTGTAGTGCCAGTTAGAGGGGGCACGGAAACAGAACAGGGGGGGCACGGAAACAGAACAGGGGGGGGCACAACACAATCCAAACAACACGTGCCGGAAAGAGAAAGAGGTGAGGGAAGGGCTCAGTGGGGTTGGTGACCCCATGCCAACGCCTCCTGCTCTGCCCCATTCTCGACCCCCTGCAGAATATCCTCCACAACATGGACCCGTCTGTGCATTCTTGTATATGAAGGTCCGACTGCAGCGAATGCACTGGTGGGGCCGACTGCCCGCCATGTGGGTGCGCCGGTGCCGGTTGAGGTTGGAATTCTGGCTGAAGCTCTTGGGGCACAGGCTGCACTTGTGGGGTCTCTCCCCGGTATGAGTCCTCCTATGGTGGGTGAGGTTGGAGGTTCTGCCGCACCCGCCGCAGCTGTAAGGCCGCTCCCCGGTGTGAATGCGCTGGTGGTGCTTCTGCTGAGCCTCTTGGGGCACTTTTGGCAGGGATAGGGGCGCTCCCCGGTGTGAATGCGCTGGTGGTGCTTCTGCTGAGCCTCTTGGGGCACTTTTGGCAGGGATAGGGGTGCTCCCCGGTGTGAATGCGCTGGTGGTGCTTCTGCTGAGCCTCTTGGGGCACTTTTGGCAGGGATAGGGGTGCTCCCCGGTGTGAATGCGCTGGTGGTGCTTCTGCTGAGCCTCTTGGGGCACTTTTGGCAGGGATAGGGGTGCTCCCCGGTGTGAATGCGCTGGTGGTGCTTCTGCTGAGCCTCTTGGGGCACTTTTGGCAGGAATAGGGGTGCTCCCCGGTGTGAATGCGCTGGTGGTGCTTCTGCTGAGCCTCTTGGGGCACTTTTGGCAGGGATAGGGGTGCTCCCCGGTGTGAATGCGCTGGTGGTGCTTCTGCTGAGCCTCTTGGGGCACTTTTGGCAGGGATAGGGGTGCTCCCCGGTGTGAATGCGCTGGTGGTGCTTCTGCTGAGCCTCTTGGGGCACTTTTGGCAGGGATAGGGGTGCTCCCCGGTGTGAATGCGCTGGTGGTGCTTCTGCTGAGCCTCTTGGGGCACTTTTGGCAGGGATAGGGGCGCTCCCCGGTGTGAATGCGCTGGTGGTGCTTCTGCTGAGCCTCTTGGGGCACTTTTGGCAGGGATAGGGGTGCTCCCCGGTGTGAATGCGCTGGTGGTGCTTCTGCTGAGCCTCTTGGGGCACTTTTGGCAGGGATAGGGGTGCTCCCCGGTGTGAATGCGCTGGTGGTGCTTCTGCTGAGCCTCTTGGGGCACTTTTGGCAGGAATAGGGGTGCTCCCCGGTGTGAATGCGCTGGTGGTGCTTCTGCTGAGCCTCTTGGGGCACTTTTGGCAGGGATAGGGGTGCTCCCCGGTGTGAATGCGCTGGTGGTGCTTCTGCTGAGCCTCTTGGGGCACTTTTGGCAGGGATAGGGGTGCTCCCCGGTGTGAATGCGCTGGTGGTGCTTCTGCTGAGCCTCTTGGGGCACTTTTGGCAGGGATAGGGGCGCTCCCCGGTGTGAATGCGCTGGTGGTGCTTCTGCTGAGCCTCTTGGGGCACTTTTGGCAGGGATAGGGGTGCTCCCCGGTGTGAATGCGCTTGTGGTACTTCTGCTGAGCCTCTTGGGGCACTTTTGGCAGGAATAGGGGTGCTCCCCGGTGTGAATGCGCTGGTGGTGCTTCTGCTGAGCCTCTTGGGGCACTTTTGGCAGGAATAGGGGTGCTCCCCGGTGTGAATGCGCTTGTGGTACTTCTGCTGAGCCTCTTGGGGCACTTTTGGCAGGGATAGGGGTGCTCCCCGGTGTGAATGCGCTTGTGGTACTTCTGCTGAGCCTCTTGGGGCACTTTTGGCAGGAATAGGGGTGCTCCCCGGTGTGAATGCGCTGGTGGTGCTTCTGCTCAGCCTCTTGGGGCACTTTTGGCAGGGATAGGGGCGCTCCCCGGTGTGAATGCGCTGGTGGTGCTTCTGCTGAGCCTCTTGGGGCACTTTTGGCAGGGATAGGGGTGCTCCCCGGTGTGAATGCGCTGGTGGTGCTTCTGCTGAGCCTCTTGGGGCACTTTTGGCAGGGATAGGGGTGCTCCCCGGTGTGAATGCGCTGGTGGTGCTTCTGCTGAGCCTCTTGGGGCACTTTTGGCAGGGATAGGGGTGCTCCCCGGTGTGAATGCGCTGGTGGTGCTTCTGCTGAGCCTCTTGGGGCACTTTTGGCAGGAATAGGGGTGCTCCCCGGTGTGAATGCGCTGGTGGTGCTTCTGCTGAGCCTCTTGGGGCACTTTGGCAGGGATAGGGGTGCTCCCCGGTGTGAATGCGCTGGTGGTGCTTCTGCTGAGCCTCTTGGGGCACTTTTGGCAGGGATAGGGGTGCTCCCCGGTGTGAATGCGCTGGTGGTGCTTCTGCTGAGCCTCTTGGGGCACTTTTGGCAGGGATAGGGGCGCTCCCCGGTGTGAATGCGCTGGTGGTGCTTCTGCTGAGCCTCTTGGGGCACTTTTGGCAGGGATAGGGGTGCTCCCCGGTGTGAATGCGCTGGTGGTGCTTCTGCTGAGCCTCTTGGGGCACTTTTGGCAGGAATAGGGGTGCTCCCCGGTGTGAATGCGCTTGTGGTACTTCTGCTGAGCCTCTTGGGGCACTTTTGGCAGGGATAGGGGTGCTCCCCGGTGTGAATGCGCTTGTGGTACTTCTGCTGAGCCTCTTGGGGCACTTTTGGCAGGAATAGGGGTGCTCCCCGGTGTGAATGCGCTGGTGGTGCTTCTGCTCAGCCTCTTGGGGCACTTTTGGCAGGGATAGGGGCGCTCCCCGGTGTGAATGCGCTGGTGGTGCTTCTGCTGAGCCTCTTGGGGCACTTTTGGCAGGAATAGGGGTGCTCCCCGGTGTGAAGGCGCTGGTGGTGCTTCTGCTCAGCCTCTTGGGGCACTTTTGGCAGGGATAGGGGTGCTCCCCGGTGTGAATGCGCTGGTGGTGCTTCTGCTGAGCCTCTTGGGGCACTTTTGGCAGGAATAGGGGTGCTCCCCGGTGTGAAGGCGCTGGTGGTGCTTCTGCTGAGCCTCTTGGGGCACTTTTGGCAGGGATAGGGGCGCTCCCCGGTGTGAATGCGCTGGTGGTGCTTCTGCTGAGCCTCTTGGGGCACTTTTGGCAGGGATAGGGGTGCTCCCCGGTGTGAATGCGCTGGTGGTGCTTCTGCTGAGCCTCTTGGGGCACTTTTGGCAGGAATAGGGGTGCTCCCCGGTGTGAAGGCGCTGGTGGTGCTTCTGCTCAGCCTCTTGGGGCACTTTTGGCAGGGATAGGGGTGCTCCCCGGTGTGAATGCGCTGGTGGTGCTTCTGCTGAGCCTCTTGGGGCACTTTTGGCAGGAATAGGGGTGCTCCCCGGTGTGAAGGCGCTGGTGGTGCTTCTGCTGAGCCTCTTGGGGCACTTTTGGCAGGGATAGGGGCGCTCCCCGGTGTGAATGCGCTGGTGGTGCTTCTGCTGAGCCTCTTGGGGCACTTTTGGCAGGGATAGGGGTGCTCCCCGGTGTGAATGCGCTGGTGGTGCTTCTGCTGAGCCTCTTGGGGCACTTTTGGCAGGGATAGGGGCGCTCCCCGGTGTGAATGCGCTGGTGGTGCTTCTGCTGAGCCTCTTGGGGCACTTTTGGCAGGAATAGGGGTGCTCCCCGGTGTGAATGCGCTGGTGGTGCTTCTGCTCAGCCTCTTGGGGCACTTTTGGCAGGGATAGGGGTGCTCCCCGGTGTGAATGCGCTGGTGGTGCTTCTGCTCAGCCTCTTGGGGCACTTTTGGCAGGGATAGGGGCGCTCCCCGGTGTGAATGCGCTGGTGGTGCTTCTGCTGAGCCTCTTGGGGCACTTTTGGCAGGAATAGGGGTGCTCCCCGGTGTGAATGCGCTGGTGGTGCTTCTGCTGAGCCTCTTGGGGCACTTTTGGCAGGAATAGGGGTGCTCCCCGGTGTGAAGGCGCTGGTGGTGCTTCTGCTGAGCCTCTTGGGGCACTTTTGGCAGGGATAGGGGCGCTCCCCGGTGTGAATGCGCTGGTGGTGCTTCTGCTGAGCCTCTTGGGGCACTTTTGGCAGGAATAGGGGTGCTCCCCGGTGTGAATGCGCTTGTGGTACTTCTGCTGAGCCTCTTGGGGCACTTTTGGCAGGGATAGGGGTGCTCCCCGGTGTGAATGCGCTTGTGGTACTTCTGCTGAGCCTCTTGGGGCACTTTTGGCAGGGATAGGGGTGCTCCCCGGTGTGAATGCGCTGGTGGTGCTTCTGCTGAGCCTCTTGGGGCACTTTTGGCAGGGATAGGGGCGCTCCCCGGTGTGAATGCGCTGGTGGTGCTTCTGCTGAGCCTCTTGGGGCACTTTTGGCAGGAATAGGGGTGCTCCCCGGTGTGAATGCGCTTGTGGTACTTCTGCTGAGCCTCTTGGGGCACTTTTGGCAGGGATAGGGGTGCTCCCCGGTGTGAATGCGCTTGTGGTACTTCTGCTGAGCCTCTTGGGGCACTTTTGGCAGGAATAGGGGTGCTCCCCGGTGTGAATGCGCTGGTGGTGCTTCTGCTCAGCCTCTTGGGGCACTTTTGGCAGGGATAGGGGCGCTCCCCGGTGTGAATGCGCTGGTGGTGCTTCTGCTGAGCCTCTTGGGGCACTTTTGGCAGGGATAGGGGTGCTCCCCGGTGTGAATGCGCTGGTGGTGCTTCTGCTGAGCCTCTTGGGGCACTTTTGGCAGGGATAGGGGTGCTCCCCGGTGTGAATGCGCTGGTGGTGCTTCTGCTGAGCCTCTTGGGGCACTTTTGGCAGGAATAGGGGTGCTCCCCGGTGTGAATGCGCTGGTGGTGCTTCTGCTGAGCCTCTTGGGGCACTTTTGGCAGGGATAGGGGTGCTCCCCGGTGTGAATGCGCTGGTGGTGCTTCTGCTGAGCCTCTTGGGGCACTTTTGGCAGGGATAGGGGTGCTCCCCGGTGTGAATGCGCTGGTGGTGCTTCTGCTGAGCCTCTTGGGGCACTTTTGGCAGGGATAGGGGCGCTCCCCGGTGTGAATGCGCTGGTGGTGCTTCTGCTGAGCCTCTTGGGGCACTTTTGGCAGGGATAGGGGTGCTCCCCGGTGTGAATGCGCTTGTGGTACTTCTGCTGAGCCTCTTGGGGCACTTTTGGCAGGAATAGGGGCGCTCCCCGGTGTGAATGCGCTGGTGGTGCTTCTGCTGAGCCTCTTGGGGCACTTTTGGCAGGAATAGGGGTGCTCCCCGGTGTGAATGCGCTTGTGGTACTTCTGCTGAGCCTCTTGGGGCACTTTTGGCAGGGATAGGGGTGCTCCCCGGTGTGAATGCGCTTGTGGTACTTCTGCTGAGCCTCTTGGGGCACTTTTGGCAGGAATAGGGGTGCTCCCCGGTGTGAATGCGCTGGTGGTGCTTCTGCTGAGCCTCTTGGGGCACTTTTGGCAGGGATAGGGGCGCTCCCCGGTGTGAATGCGCTGGTGGTGCTTCTGCTGAGCCACTTGGGGCACTTTTGGCAGGAATAGGGGTGCTCCCCGGTGTGAAGGCGCTGGTGGTGCTTCTGCTCAGCCTCTTGGGGCACTTTTGGCAGGGATAGGGGTGCTCCCCGGTGTGAATGCGCTGGTGGTGCTTCTGCTGAGCCTCTTGGGGCACTTTTGGCAGGAATAGGGGTGCTCCCCGGTGTGAAGGCGCTGGTGGTGCTTCTGCTGAGCCTCTTGGGGCACTTTTGGCAGGGATAGGGGCGCTCCCCGGTGTGAATGCGCTGGTGGTGCTTCTGCTGAGCCTCTTGGGGCACTTTTGGCAGGGATAGGGGTGCTCCCCGGTGTGAATGCGCTGGTGGTGCTTCTGCTGAGCCTCTTGGGGCACTTTTGGCAGGAATAGGGGTGCTCCCCGGTGTGAATGCGCTGGTGGTGCTTCTGCTGAGCCTCTTGGGGCACTTTTGGCAGGAATAGGGGTGCTCCCCGGTGTGAAGGCGCTGGTGGTGCTTCTGCTCAGCCTCTTGGGGCACTTTTGGCAGGGATAGGGGTGCTCCCCGGTGTGAATGCGCTGGTGGTGCTTCTGCTGAGCCTCTTGGGGCACTTTTGGCAGGAATAGGGGTGCTCCCCGGTGTGAAGGCGCTGGTGGTGCTTCTGCTGAGCCTCTTGGGGCACTTTTGGCAGGGATAGGGGCGCTCCCCGGTGTGAATGCGCTGGTGGTGCTTCTGCTGAGCCTCTTGGGGCACTTTTGGCAGGGATAGGGGTGCTCCCCGGTGTGAATGCGCTGGTGGTGCTTCTGCTGAGCCTCTTGGGGCACTTTTGGCAGGGATAGGGGCGCTCCCCGGTGTGAATGCGCTGGTGGTGCTTCTGCTGAGCCTCTTGGGGCACTTTTGGCAGGAATAGGGGTGCTCCCCGGTGTGAATGCGCTGGTGGTGCTTCTGCTCAGCCTCTTGGGGCACTTTTGGCAGGGATAGGGGTGCTCCCCGGTGTGAATGCGCTGGTGGTGCTTCTGCTCAGCCTCTTGGGGCACTTTTGGCAGGGATAGGGGCGCTCCCCGGTGTGAATGCGCTGGTGGTGCTTCTGCTGAGCCTCTTGGGGCACTTTTGGCAGGAATAGGGGTGCTCCCCGGTGTGAATGCGCTGGTGGTGCTTCTGCTGAGCCTCTTGGGGCACTTTTGGCAGGAATAGGGGTGCTCCCCGGTGTGAAGGCGCTGGTGGTGCTTCTGCTGAGCCTCTTGGGGCACTTTTGGCAGGAATAGGGGCGCTCCCCGGTGTGAATGCGCTGGTGGTGCTTCTGCTGAGCCTCTTGGGGCACTTTTGGCAGGAATAGGGGCGCTCCCCGGTGTGAATGCGCTGGTGGTGCTTCTGCTGAGCCTCTTGGGGCACTTTTGGCAGGGATAGGGGTGCTCCCCGGTGTGAATGCGCTGGTGGTGCTTCTGCTGAGCCTCTTGGGGCATTTTTGGCAGGGATAGGGGCGCTCCCCGGTGTGAATGCGCTGGTGGTGCTTCTGCTGAGCCTCTTGGGGCACTTTTGGCAGGGATAGGGGCGCTCCCCGGTGTGGGTCCCCTGATGCTCTCTCCACTGGGAACAGGGCAGGAAGCTTCTCTCTCAGTGAGGGCATTTATACTGCTTGGCCCCATCCATGTACCCCGAGTGCAGACCCTGCAAGCTCCCTGCTGCTGCCCCCGGGAGACCCCAATCTATAAAGATTACCGGAGCAGCTTCTGACCCGGCCAACTGTCGGACCGGCTGCACTAACTTCTCCTTGCAGCAAGTTCTCAACCAACAGATCTGGCCCGGGGTCTTCCCTGTGGGGGGGGGGGGGGGGGGGGGGGGGCTCTGCTTGCAGGCAGGGTCCATCCTTACCTGGGAAGACAGAACAGGAGACATTATGCCTGGGAGGGGGGGCGGCCAAACTGTCTCAGTAAACACATGCACTCTCCCCCAAGGGGACGGGGGGCATTATCTGCCGCCCCACTAACTGCCCACCTGCAGCAGGGGGGCCCATTATTCTCTGGGTGCTGAGTCTAAGGAACAGGTGTAGTGTTTGTTCCACTGCTGGCACTTACAGCGGAAGGGTGGGTGCTGTGGGAGGGGCCCACATACCCTACCTGTAATACAGGTACAGGGGGCATTTACTGGGCTGAATATCTGGCAGTTACACAGGTGGCAGTTGGACAAAAAGGTGTCATTTCCAGTCTTGGCCAACACCACCATCCCTCTTGGTCGGACTGCTGGACCCAATACAGAACAGGTGCCCCAAAGCTTTTCATATACCCCCCCCCCCATGTTCCCCCCTCGCCCTATCTACCTACCCCCTTCCCTATTACTATCTCCCTTCTATTACTCATGTCTCCTCCGCTGATTTTCCCCCTCCCACCCTGGCTGTGATGCCCCAGTCGTTAGCGCCTCCCCCAGGCCAGCAAGGGAAAATGTGGGTGCCACCCCCCCTTATACTTACTAGGTAGCCGGCTGTGCTTTGCCCACACATGTACAGGGAAGGGCAGTTTGCTGCAGGGCTCCCTACTGGTGCAATGGGGCAAGTAGGCAGAAATGTGGCTAGCAGAGGGGGCCAAGTGGCACAGCCAGGTCTGGATGAGACATAAGGGCGGGGCACCAGGTTTGTGGCAGAAGAGACCAATGGGGGTGATGGAGACAGACCTGCTGTTCCCAATGGGCACATGATTGTTCCAAAGCAAAATGGAGCGACAGCTTGTGGGCCAAGCACTGACTGATAAGGGGGGACACAGTTCCAGCACCCCTGGGGGGGTCAGACATACTCTGTGAATACTTGAGATGAAGACACGGATCCAGTCCATCTTGGCAATAATACTGAATGTGGGGGTGCTCCTGACACCCAGAAATAAGGAGACGGGGGGAGACAGTGGGGCAGTCACATTGCTGAATGTGGGGGTGCTCCTGACCGGGGCAGTCACATTGCTGAATGTGGGGGTGCTCCTGACACCCAGAAATAAGGAGACGGGGGGAGACAGTGGGGCAGTCACATTGCTGAATGTGGGGGTGCTCCTGACACCCAGAAATAAGGAGACGGGGGGAGATAGTGGGGCAGTCACATTGCTGAATGTGGGGGTGCTCCTGACACCCAGAAATAAGGAGACGGGGGGAGATAGTGGGGCAGTCACATTGCTGAATGTGGGGGTGCTCCTGACCGGGGCAGTCACATTGCTGAATGTGGGGGTGCTCCTGACACCCAGAAATAAGGAGACGGGGGGAGACAGTGGGGCAGTCACATTGCTGAATGTGGGGGTGCTCCTGACACCCAGAAATAAGGAGACGGGGGGAGATAGTGGGGCAGTCACATTGCTGAATGTGGGGGTGCTCCTGACCGGGGCAGTCACATTGCTGAATGTGGGGGTGCTCCTGACACCCAGAAATAAGGAGACGGGGGAGACAGTGGGGCAGTCACATTGCTGCTGGGGCAGTAACGGCAATAATACTGAATGTGGGGGTGCTCCTGACACCCAGAAATAAGGAGACGGGGGAGACAGTGGGGCAGTCACATTGCTGCTGGGGCAGTAACGGCAATAATACTGAATGTGGGGGTGCTCCTGACACCCAGAAATAAGGAGACGGGGGGAGATAGTGGGGCAGTCACATTGCTGAATGTGGGGGTGCTCCTGACCGGGGCAGTCACATTGCTGAATGTGGGGGTGCTCCTGACCCCCAGAAATAAGGAGGTGGGTGGGGCAGTCATTAAGGCACATCCAGGGGCAGAAGGAGATCACGTGAATAGAAAAAGCAGCTGAATTACATGGAAATAGAAAAATAAACAGCAGGTCTCATTGGCCAATAGCGAGGCCCGGGAATACGTTGCCCCCACAGGAGGGCAGTTCAGAGTCCACAGCGCTCATCTGGGCCAGCCAATCATCAAGCCTATCAGGGGTGAGTCCGGCCCCAGTGAAAGGGGCGGAGCAGCGCTGGATATTGTGCGCTTTCTTGAAGCTGTCCAGCCAGCCATTGGACGCCTTGAAGCCCCGGACGCCCAGCTGATTGGCGATCTCCAGCGCTTTCTCTCGGATGATGCGGCCGGATAGCGCCACGCCCCCGCGGGTAGAGAGCAGCCACTCCCACACGGCCGAGTTCAGCTTGTCATTGGTGGTTCTCCTCTGCCTCCGCACGCGGTCCCCACTCACGTTGTTGTGTAGAGCGGTAATGAGCTCCTCCCGGCGCTTGACAATCTGCACAACCTGCGACTTGCTGACCCCAAACTGCGCGGCCAGAGACCCCACCGACTCGTTGTTTTGGTAGCCGCAAAGCACCAAGATCTTGTCCCGCAGCTTCAGCCCATTGCGCTTGTGGATCGCCAGCCTCGTCTCGCTTTCCTGGGTCGCTGGGCTGCCGCCATTGGTCCCTCCAGGGCTGTGCGACGCCATTGGTGCTGGAAGGGACAGGAAGGAACCAAATTACAGGGGTGCGCCGGCAGAGCCTTCCCAGGGTGATGGACTATAGCTAGGCATACAAACATGGCTTCCGCTGCCAGGAGATACCCTTGGGTGGGGCAGAAGAGATCAGTATTAAAGGGGAAGGAGCCTAAAGGAATTGGGCAAAGGTCCAGCCCCCCTGCTTGAGTTGGGGGGGAGATATGTACTCATTGTGTTCCACGGAGACACTCGGCCCAATAGAGCGTCACAGCAGGGAGCCGAGGGGGGCAGCGCCAGGCATGGAGGCAAGTAATAACCACCAGGGGGAGCTGGGTGGGTCAAAGGCCCCTAATCAGCGCAGAGATGCCCCCCAGGGTACAGAGAGAGAAACAGGCCGCAATGCAGGGAGCCGAGGGGGGCAGCGCCAGGCATGGAGGCAAGTAATAACCACCAGGGGGAGCTGGGTGGGTCAAAGGCCCCTAATCAGCGCAGAGATGCCCCCCAGGGTACAGAGAAACAGGCCGCAATGCAGGGAGCCGAGGGGGGCAGCGCCAGGCATGGAGGCAAGTAATAACCACCAGGGGGAGCTGGGTGATTCAAAGGCCCCTAATCAGCGCAGAGATGCCCCCCAGGGTACAGAGAGAGAAACAGGCCGCAATGCAGGGAGCCGAGGGGGGCAGCGCCAGGCATGGAGGCAAGTAATAACCACCAGGGGGAGCTGGGTGGGTCAAAGGCCCCTAATCAGCGCAGAGATGCCCCCCAGGGTACAGAGAGAGAAACAGGCCGCAATGCAGGGAGCCGAGGGGGGCAGCGCCAGGCATGGAGGCAAGTAATAACCACCAGGGGGAGCTGGGTGGGTCAAAGGCCCCTAAACAGCGCAGAGATGCCCCCCAGGGTACAGAGAAACAGGCCGCAATGCAGGGAGCCGAGGGGGCAGCGCCAGGCATGGAGGCAAGTAATAACCACCAGGGGGAGCTGGGTGGGTCAAAGGCCCCTAAACAGCGCAGAGATGCCCCCCAGGGTACAGAGAAACAGGCCGCAATGCAGGGAGCCGAGGGGGGCAGCGCCAGGCATGGAGGCAAGTAATAACCACCAGGGGGAGCTGGGTGGGTCAAAGGCCCCTAAACAGCGCAGAGATGCCCCCCAGGGTACAGAGAAAGAGGCCGCAATGCAGGGAGCCGAGGGGGGCAGCGCCAGGCATGGAGGCAAGTAATAACCACCAGGGGGAGCTGGGTGGGTCAAAGGCCCCTAAACAGCGCAGAGATGCCCCCCAGGGTACAGAGAAAGAGGCCGCAATGCAGGGAGCCGAGGGGGGCAGCGCCAGGCATGGAGGCAAGTAATAACCACCAGGGGGAGTTGGGTGGGTCAAAGGCCCCTAAACAGCGCAGAGATGCCCCCCAGGGTACAGAGAAAGAGGCCGCAATGCAGGGAGCCGAGGGGGGCAGCGCCAGGCATGGAGGCAAGTAATAACCACCAGGGGGAGCTGGGTGGGTCAAAGGCCCCTAAACAGCGCAGAGATGCCCCCCAGGGTACAGAGAAACAGGCCGCAATGCAGGGAGCCGAGGGGGGCAGCGCCAGGCATGGAGGCAAGTAATAACCACCAGGGGGAGCTGGGTGGGTCAAAGGCCCCTAAACAGCGCAGAGATGCCCCCCAGGGTACAGAGAAACAGGCCGCACAGCAGTGAAGGAGTTAAGGGCAAGTCGAGCCAGTGATTTGCCCCACAATTTGCAGCGGAGGTTTATTCATATTAATGGCCTCATTGTGTATCGTTCCACCCCTGAATCCAGGGCAAATTCCTGTACCAGCTACACATCCTTACTGTTAGCCTACTGGGGGCAGAGTTACAGGGCAGTCCCTAGCCAATCCCTAGCTTTGCTTCAGTCTGAAGGACAACTGCCCCCCTACTGATCCCTAACCCCCAGATGAGTGTTGTACTAACCCCGCCCCCTCCCACGGGGGGGGTCCCACAATTACTGCCCAGCATATACAGTCTGTGCTTCAGCTTCCATTGGCAGGCATGGCTCCTCCCACTCCCATCAAGGTGGCCAGGAGATCATTGGCCTATCTGGCCATCCAGAGAGTGGGCCGATCCAATCATTTGGCTCCTAGTTCAATGGTCAGATAAGGGCTTGTGCTGACCCAACAGAAAAGTACTGGTTCCGCTCGCAGCCATACAGGGTGAGCCAGCAGATCCCAGAGAAGATATCACTGAGGGAGGGTGAATTGTGGGCCATGTACACAGGCCGGGATTGGCCACATCACCAGATAGTCCCCCTTCGGCTTGCCTTACTGTCTGCACAGAACATTCCTTCCTGCTGTGCTGTCTGATTAAAGCAATATGGCAGCCCTGGCCCATAGGAATGCTCTGGGCACACAGGAAGCCTAGCACAGTGAGTACCAGTAGGGTAGCGGTCAGGCCCTGGCCCATAGGAATGTTCTGGGCGCACAGGAAGCCAAACATAGTGAGTGCCAGTAGGGCAGCGGGCCGGCCCTGGCCCACAGGAATGTTCTAGGCACACAGGAAGCCTAACATAGTGATTACCAGGAGGGCAGTTGACAGGCCCTGGCCCACAGGAATGTTCTGGGCACACAGGCAGCCAAACATAGTGAGTGACAGTAGGGCAGCGGGCCGGCCCTGGCCCACAGGAATGTTCTGGGCACACAGGAAGCCAAACATAGCGAGTGCCAGTAGGGCAGCGGGCCGGCCCTGGCCCACAGGAATGTTCTGGGCACACAGGAAGCCTAACATAGTGATTACCAGGAGGGCAGTTGACAGGCCCTGGCCCACAGGAATGTTCTTTGCACACAGGAAGCCTAACATAGTGAGTACCAGGAGGGCAGTGGCCAGGCCCTGGCCCACAGGAATGTTCTGGGCACACAGAAAGCCTAACATAGTGAGTACCAGGAGGGCAGTGGGCAGGCCCTGGCCCATAGGAATGTTCTGGGCACACAAGAAGCCTAACATATTGAGTACCAGCAGGGCAGTGGGCAGGCTCTGGCCCACAGGAATTCTCTGGGCACACAGGAAGCCTAACATAGTGAGTACCAGGAAGGCAGTGGGCAGGCCCTGGCACACAGGAAGCCTAACAGTGAGTACCAGTAGGGCAGTGGGCAGGCCCTGGCCCATAGGAATGCTCTGGGCTCACATAAAGCCTAACATATTGAGTGCCAGTAGGGCAGCGGGCAGGCCCTGGCCCATAGGAATATTCTAGGCACACAGGAAGCCTAATATAGTGAGTACCAGCAGGGCAGTGGGCAGGCCCTGGCCCACAGGAATGCTCTGGGCACACAGGAAGCCTAACATAGTGAGTACCAGGAGAGGAGCGGGCAGGCCCTGGCCAACAGGAATGTTCTGGGCACACAGGAAGCCTAACATAGTGAGTACCAGGAGGGCAGTGGGCAGCCCGTGGCCCACAGGAATGTTCTGGGCACACAGGAAGCCTAACATAGTGAGTACCAGGAGGGCAGTGGGCAGGCCCTGGCCCACAGGAATGTTCTGGGCACACAGGAAGCCTAACATAGTGAGTACCAGGAGGGCAGTGGGCAGGCCCTGGCCCACAGGAATGTTCTGGGCACACAGGAAGCCTAACATAGTGAGTACCAGGAGGGCAGTGGGCAGGCCCTGGCACACAGGAATGTTCTGGGCACACAGGAAGCCTAACATAGTGAGTACCAGGAGGGCAGTGGGCAGGCCCTGGCCCACAGGAATGTTCTGGGCACACAGGAAGCCTAACTGTGAGTACCAGTAGGGCAGCGGGCAGGCCCTGGCCCATAGGAATGCTCTGGGCACACAGGAAGCCTAACAGTGAGTACCAATAGGGCAGCAGGCAGGACCTGGCCCATAGGAATGCTCTGGGCACACAGGAAGCCTAACAGTGAGTACCAGTAGGGCAGCGGGCAGGCCCTGGCCCATAGGAATGCTCTGGGCACACAGGAAGCCTAACAGTGAGTACCAGTAGGGCAGCGGGCAGGCCCTGGCCCATAGGAATGCTCTGGGCACACAGGAAGCCTAACAGTGTGTCAGTACCAGTAGGGCAGCGGGCAGGCCCTGTCCCATAGGAATGCTCTGGGCACACAGGAAGCCTAACAGTGAGTACCAGTAGGGCAGCGGGCAGGCCCTGTCCCATAGGAATGTTCTGGGCACACAGGAAGCCTAACAGTGAGTACCAGTAGGGCAGCGGGCAGGCCCTGGCCCATAGGAATGCTCTGGGCACACAGGAAGCCTAACAGTGAGTACCAGTAGGGCAGCGGGCAGGCCCTGGCCCATAGGAATGCTCTGGGCACACAGGAAGCCTAACAGTGAGTACCAGTAAGGCAGCGGGCAGGCCCTGGCCCATAGGAATGCTCTGGGCACACAGGAAGCCTAACAGTGTGTCAGTACCAGTAGGGCAGCGGGCAGGCCCTGGCCCATAGGAATGCTCTGGGCACACAGGAAGCCTAACAGTGAGTACCAGTAAGGCAGCGGGCCGGCCCTGGCTAATAGTTATAGTTGCCATTATAAATGGGCTTTGAACAAACAACACAAACGGCACTGACAGACAAACAGATGGAGGCAGATACAGTTACTGAACAACATCAGGTCCAATGAATAATTTAATTGACAATCAGTTGACATTTTGTGCTCATGTAACACAGTTATTTCATATTTAAACTATTTTTGTCAAACTCTAAAATCCTACATCAAATCTTAATGAAAAAGTTGTTTTGAACAATAAAAAAAGACCTCAAAGCACAAAGTTAAAATAAGGATATAAAGTGGGGTGAGTGCTTGGGTGCCACGGTGCTTGCCGGGTTTGGGGTGGGCTCAGTGGCAGTCCCTGCGGCTGTCTGTCTGTCTCACACTGTGGGTAATGACACGAGTCACACTGGCAGACCCAGCGGCTGTCTGTCTCACACTGTGGGTAATGACACGAGTCACACTGGCAGACCCAGCGGCTGTCTGTCTGTCTCACACTGTGGGTAATGACACGAGTCACACTGGCAGACCCAGCGGCTGTCTGTCTGTCTCACACTGTGGGTAATGACACGAGTCACACTGGCAGACCCAGCGGCTGTCTGTCTGTCTCACACTGTGGGTAATGACACGAGTCACACTGGCAGACCCAGCGGCTGTCTGTCTGTCTCACACTGTGTGTAATGACACGAGTCACACTGGCAGACCCAGCGGCTGTCTGTCTGTCTCACACTGTGGGTAATGACACGAGTCACAATGGCAGACCCTGCGGCTGTCTGTCTGTCTCACACTGTGGGTAATGACACGAGTCACAATGGCAGACCCTGCGGCTGTCTGTCTGTCTCACACTGTGGGTAATGACACGAGTCACAATGGCAGACCCTGCGGCTGTCTGTCTGTCTCACACTGTGGGTAATGACACGAGTCACACTGGCAGACCCAGCGGCTGTCTGTCTGTCTCACACTGTGGGTAATGACACGAGTCACACTGGCAGACCCAGCGGCTGTCTGTCTGTCTCACACTGTGGGTAATGACACGAGTCACACTGGCAGACCCAGCGGCTGTCTGTCTGTCTCACACTGTGGGTAATGACACGAGTCACAATGGCAGACCCAGCGGCTGTCTGTCTGTCTCACACTGTGGGTAATGACACGAGTCACAATGGCAGACCCTGCGGCTGTCTGTCTCACACTGTGTGTAATGACACGAGTCACAATGGCAGACCCTGCGGCTGTCTGTCTCACACTGTGTGTAATGACACGAGTCACAATGGCAGACCCTGCGGCTGTCTGTCTGTCTCACACTGTGGGTAATGACACGAGTCACAATGGCAGACCCTGCGGCTGTCTGTCTCACACTGTGTGTAATGACACGAGTCACAATGGCAGACCCAGCGGCTGTCTGTCTGTCTCACACTGTGGGTAATGACACGAGTCACAATGGCAGACCCTGCGGCTGTCTGTCTCACACTGTGGGTAATGACACGCTGATTATTTCCCACCCCAAAGGGCCGGTGCTTGGGGCCACTGGCTTAGTGGCTATTGAGCCCACAGGGGATGGTTCCATGCTGTGCCCGTGGCACCCAAGCACAGAGGCTGTACGTGCCCAGACGAGGGTGGCTAGTTTGGCTGATTGTGGCCACCCTGTGCCTGGACATATAAGCCCCGTGGGAGGGGGGATTCACTTTACACAGAGCCTCTTGTTGATCATTGGCTGAGGTACCGAGTTAATAGGCCAATCAGCTGATAATAAAGCGGAATGGAATAAAAGTACTGGCCCATCAGTGTTTCTGGCAATGAGAGAATGAGCCTGGAGTGCCAGCCAATCAGTGGCCTCCTGTAGCCCTGTGGGCAGTCTCATCAGACTGCTCCTATTGGCGATGCCACAGTCCCAGGAAGGAAGCAGTCTGATGAGACCTCCCGTGTCATTACACTGATGGGGGGGCTGGGGGGAGGGGCAGGGGCAGGGGGAGGAGTTTGTGGGATTACGGAGGAAGGAAGTTTCTCATGCTCTGATTCGTTACTTGGAAGTCAAAGTTGTCGCTTTTCCCAGCAGCCATTTTGGGTGTAAAGAGAAAGCGCTTTTTGTTCGTGTCTCCGCCTACAGCGCCACAATGCTTCTGGCTCCGCCCTCGTCCCGTCTGCAACCCAAGCAGCCCGGTCTCCTTATAGCGCCTGATTATATACCCCACAGTCGATTTGGGGATCAGCGTCAGTCTGCTGATCTCTCGCTGGGACTTTCCTTTTTGCGCAAGTTTAATTACGCGTTGCCTGTCGCTGACACTCCGCTCCTTGCTTTTCATGTAGATCACTATCAATACAAGGTGAGAGCTGAGTAGCCGGGGGGCAACATAAAGGCAACATTCGCCCCCACTCGTCTGCCAAAAACAACTGTTTCATTCACTTTGCTTTAGGATTTGACAAAAACGTACGAAGCAGCGGCACAACATGGCCGCCTCCAGGCGCTCTAGCCCCTCCCACTCACACCGCTGGGAAATGCACCAATCACAGGCAATGGCTGCGAGTACCCTTGGTGATTAGGTGGCCAATAAACGCTTCTCCTGGAAAGGGAACCGACCAATCCAGTAACAGGGACAGTAATAGAGGGAGGAGTTGGTCGGATTAGTGCCCAAGCTCAGGGGGCATTAGGGAATAGGCCAGTGCCACCCAGCTGCCCCTCCCTGCTTACATGCCCCCCAGGGTATGAGGAATGGGGGGGGGGACTCACCTCGGGTTGGGGTCACGTCGATCACATCGTCCATAGATGAGCTCTGGTCCCCAGGCTCCTCCTCCTGCTTGATCCAAAGAGACAGCTCCGGGTTGAAGACTGCTGCACCTGCACAGGGAAATCTCATTAGGGGGGATCTGAACCCCAAAGCTGCAAGGTCAGGGGGGGGGGGAGAATGTACGGCACAGTGCCAATCCAACCTGAGTGACACTCTAACAGGCCAAGTCACATGATCATACTCGGGCACCTCCCTTTAACATTACACCCAGCATTCCTACTAACAGTGGGGGTTCTCTCTTCCAGTCCCAATAACCCCCCCACCCGCTGCCACCAATCATTCCCAACCCAGAAGATTATAAAGGGGGCCCGGTGCCTTATAGTTTCCCTATAGCAGTAGAATATAATGGGGGGGCGGTGCCTTATAGTTTCCCTATAGCAGTAGAATATAATGGGGGGGTGGTGCCTTATTGTTTCCCTATAGCAGTAGAATATAATGGGGGGGGGGGGGGGGGGCGGTGCCTTATAGTTTCCCTATAGCTGTAGAATATAATGGGGGGGCGGTGCCTTATTGTTTCCCTATAGCAGTAGAATATAATGGGGGGGGGCGGTGCCTTATAGTTTCCCTATAGCAGTAGAATATAATGGGGGGGGCGGTGCCTTATTGTTTCCCTATAGCAGTAGAATATAATGGGGGGGGGGTGGTGCCTTATTGTTTCCCTATAGCAGTAGAATATAATGGGGGGGGCGGTGCCTTATAGTTTCCCTATAGCAGTAGAATATAATGGGGGGGGGGGGTGCCTTATAGTTTCCCTATAGCAGTAGAATATAATGGGGGGCGGTGCCTTATAGTTTCCCTATAGCAGTAGAATATAATGGGGGGGGGGGGGGGGGCGGTGCCTTATTGTTTCCCTATAGCAGTAGAATATAATGGGGGGCGGTGCCTTATAGTTTCCCTATAGCAGTAGAATATAATGGGGGGGGGGGGCGGTGCCTTATTGTTTCCCTATAGCAGTAGAATATAATGGGGGGCGGTGCCTTATAGTTTCCCTATAGCAGTAGAATATAATGGGGGGAGGGGGGGGGGCGGTGCCTTATTGTTTCCCTATAGCAGTAGAATATAATGGGGGGGGGGGGGGGGGGGGGGCGGTGCCTTATTGTTTCCCTTTAGCAGTAGAATATAATGGGGGGGGGGGGGGGGGCGGTGCCTTATAGTTTCCCTATAGCAGTAGAATATAATGGGGGGGCGGTGCCTTATAGTTTCCCTATAGCAGTAGAATATAATGGGGGGGGGGGGGGGGGCGGTGCCTTATTGTTTCCCTATAGCAGTAGAATATAATGGGGGGGGGGGGGGGGGGGGGGGCGGTGCCTTATAGTTTCCCTATAGCAGTAGAATATAATGGGGGGGCGGTGCCTTATAGTTTCCCTATAGCAGTAGAATATAGGGGGGGGGCGGTGCCTTATAGTTTCCCTATAGCAGTAGAATATAATGGGGGGGGGGGGGGGGCGGTGCCTTATTGTTTCCCTATAGCAGTAGAATATAATGGGGGGCGGTGCCTTATAGTTTCCCTATAGCAGTAGAATATAATGGGGGGGGGGGGGGGGGGCGGTGCCTTATTGTTTCCCTATAGCAGTAGAATATAATGGGGGGCGGTGCCTTATAGTTTCCCTATAGCAGTAGAATATAATGGGGGGCGGTGCCTTATTGTTTCCCTATAGCAGTAGAATATAATGGGGGGGGGGGGGCGGTGCCTTATAGTTTCCCTATAGCAGTAGAATATAATGGGGAGGCGGTGCCTTATAGTTTCCCTATAGCAGTAGAATATAGAGGGGGGGCGGTGCCTTATAGTTTCCCTATAGCAGTAGAATATAGAGGGGGGGGGGGGCGGTGCCTTATAGTTTCCCTATAGCAGTAGAATATAATGGGGGGGGGGGCGGTGCCTTATAGTTTCCCTATAGCAGTAGAATATAATGGGGGGGCGGTGCCTTATAGTTTCCCTATAGCAGTAGAATATAGAGGGGGGGGGGGGGGGCGGTGCCTTATAGTTTCCCTATAGCAGTAGAATATAATGGGGGGGGGGGGGTGGTGCCTTATAGTTTCCCTATAGCAGTAGAATATAATGGGGGGGGCGGTGCCTTATAGTTTCCCTATAGCAGTAGAATATAATGGGGGGGGGGGGGGGGGCGGTGCCTTATTGTTTCCCTATAGCAGTAGAATATAATGGGGGGCGGTGCCTTATAGTTTCCCTATAGCAGTAGAATATAGAGGGGGGGGCGGTGCCTTATAGTTTCCCTATAGCAGTAGAATATAGAGGGGGGGGCCATAGCCAAGACAAAGAGTTGCAGCTGTGGGGGTGCCTCTCAGTATGAATGGCGCCTGCTACTCACTGGAGTCTGTGCTAAACTCCTCCTCCTCCTCCTCCTCCTCTCTCAGCTCCTCCTCCTCCTCCTTTGGAACACTAGTCTGGCAGCTTTGGTCACTCAATGCCTCTTCCATCTTCACCCGCAGCAGGATGTCTGGCCGGATCTGTGAGGGCCCTAAAGCAACGAGAAGTCAGCAGGGGCCACACACAGCCCCTACAGCAGCCCCTACAGCAGCCCCTACAGCAGCCCCTACAGCAGCCCCCACAGCAGCCCCTACAGCAGCGCCCACAGCAGCCCCTACAGCAGCCCCTACAGCAGCCCCTACAGCAGCGCCCACAGCAGCCCCTACACCAGCCCCCACAGCAGCCCCTACAGCAGCCCCCACAGCAGCCCCCACAGCAGCCCCCACAGCAGCGCCTACACCAGCCCCTACACCAGCCCCCACAGCAGCCCCCACAGCAGCCCCCACAGCAGCCCCCACAGCAGCCCCCACAGCAGCCCCTACAGCAGCCCCTACAGCAGCCCCTACAGCAGCGCCTACAGCAGCCCCTACACCAGCCCCCACAGCAGCGCCCACAGCAGCCCCTACACCAGCCCCCACAGCAGCCCCTACAGCAGCCCCTACACCAGCGCCCAAAGCAGCCCCTACAGCAGCGCCCACAGCAGCCCCTACAGCAGCCCCCACAGCAGCCCCTACAGCAGCCCCTACACCAGCCCCCACAGCAGCCCCCACAGCAGCCCCTACAGCAGCGCCCAAAGCAGCCCCTACAGCAGCCCCTACAGCAGCCCCTACACCAGCCCCTACACCAGCCCCTACACCAGCCCCTACAGCAGCCCCTACAGCAGCCCCTACAGCAGCGCCCACAGCAGCCCCTACACCAGCGCCCAAAGCAGCCCCTACAGCAGCGCCCAAAGCAGCCCCTACAGCAGCGCCCACAGCAGCCCCTACAGCAGACCCTACACCAGCCCCTACACCAGCGCCCAAAGCAGCCCCTACAGCAGCGCCCACAGCAGCCCCTACACCAGCGCCCAAAGCAGCCCCTACAGCAGCGCCCACAGCAGCCCCTACAGCAGCCCCCACAGCAGCCCCTACAGCAGCCCCCACACCAGCCCCCACAGCAGCCCCCACAGCAGCCCCTACACCAGCGCCCAAAGCAGCCCCTACAGCAGCCCCTACAGCAGCCCCTACAGCAGCCCCTACAGCAGCCCCTACACCAGCCCCTACAGCAGCCCCTACAGCAGCCCCTACAGCAGCCCCTACAGCAGCGCCCACAGCAGCCCCTACAGCAGCCCCTACACCAGCGCCCAAAGCAGCCCCTACAGCAGCCCCCACAGCAGCCCCTACACCAGCCCCTACACCAGCGCCCAAAGCAGCCCCTACAGCAGCGCCCACAGCAGCCCCTACACCAGCGCCCAAAGCAGCCCCTACAGCAGCGCCCACAGCAGCCCCTACAGCAGCCCCCACAGCAGCCCCTACAGCAGCCCCCACACCAGCCCCCACAGCAGCCCCCACAGCAGCCCCTACACCAGCGCCCAAAGCAGCCCCTACAGCAGCCCCTACAGCAGCCCCTACAGCAGCCCCTACAGCAGCCCCTACACCAGCCCCTACACCAGCCCCTACAGCAGCCCCTACAGCAGCCCCTACAGCAGCGCCCACAGCAGCCCCTACAGCAGCCCCTACACCAGCGCCCAAAGCAGCCCCTACAGCAGCGCCCAAAGCAGCCCCTACAGCAGCGCCCACAGCAGCCCCTACAGCAGCCCCTACACCAGCGCCCAAAGCAGCCCCTACAGCAGCGCCCAAAGCAGCCCCTACAGCAGCCCCCACAGCAGCGCCCACAGCAGCCCCGCTGCTTCCTCTCACCTTTGGCTTTACTGTCATCCTCATCCTCACTGTTTGTGCTGTAACTGGGCTCCTCCGACTGCTGCACCTTCACCAGGATCCCGGGGTTGGCGATTTCATAACCTTCCGGAAACGGCAAAAATTAGTCCCTCCCCATAGGGTCTGGGGGTTCATTGGCACCAGGGATTAGGAGGAACAGGGAGTGGGGTGCAGTAATTAGCAGGTTGGATATTGGGGAGACACAGCAGGGGGTTAGGGGGTGCAGTAATTAGCAGGCTGAATATTGGGGAGACACAGCAGGGGGTTAGGGGGTGCAGTAATTAGCAGGCTGGATATTGGGGAGACACAGCAGGGGGTTAGGGGGTGCAGTAATTAGCAGGCTGAATATTGGGGAGACACAGCAGGGGGTTAGGGGGTGCAGTAATTAGCAGGCTGGATATTGGGGAGACACAGCAGGGGGTTAGGGGGTGCAGTAATTAGCAGGCTGGATATTGGGGAGACACAGCAGGGGGTTAGGGGGTGCAGTAATTAGCAGGCTGGATATTGGGGAGACACAGCAGGGGGTTAGGGGGTGCAGTAATTAGCAGGCTGGATATTGGGGAGACACAGCAGGGGGTTAGGGGGTGCAGTAATTAGCAGGCTGGATATTGGGGAGACACAGCAGGGGGTTAGGGGGTGCAGTAATTAGCAGGCTGGATATTGGGGAGACACAGCAGGGGGTTAGGGGGTGCAGTAATTAGCAGGCTGGATATTGGGGAGACACAGCAGGGGGTTAGGGGGTGCAGTAATTAGCAGGCTGGATATTGGGGAGACACAGCAGGGGGTTAGGGGGTGCAGTAATTAGCAGGCTGGATATTGGGGAGACACAGCAGGGGGTTAGGGGGTGCAGTAATTAGCAGGCTGGATATTGGGGAGACACAGCAGGGGGTTAGGGGGTGCAGTAATTAGCAGGCTGGATATTGGGGAGACACAGCAGGGGGTTAGGGGGTGCAGTAATTAGCAGGTTGGATATTGGGGAGACACAGCAGGGGGTTAGGGGGTGCAGTAATTAGCAGGCTGGATATTGGGGAGACACAGCAGGGGGTTAGGGGGTGCAGTAATTAGCAGGCTGGATATTGGGGAGACACAGCAGGGGGTTAGGGGGTGCAGTAATTAGCAGGCTGGATATTGGGGAGACACAGCAGGGGGTTAGGGGGTGCAGAGAATGTGGGGGGGGGGGGTGAGAACCCAAACGTACCAAGAGCTGTGAGCGCCCCATGAATCTCCTTCATGACATTCTTGTACAGAAGTTTCTGCCAATCTGCCAGCAGCTCCCATTGGTGGAAGGAGAAATAAACTGCCACATCGTTAAACGTCACTGTGCCCTGGAGCAAAAGGAACCAATCAGCTCCCTGCACACAATCCCTGCAATAGCCCCATAGGCACCGGGGCCAAGGAAACCTTACCCCCCATACACTCAAGCCCCTCCCACACAGTCTGTCTCAGCCCCCCACCCACAGCTCAAGGAAACCTTACCCCCCCCCCCGTACACTCAAGCCCCTCCCACACAGTCTATCTCAGCCCCCCACCCACAGCTCAAGGAAACCTTACCCCCCCCGTACACTCAAGCCCCTCCCACACAGTCTGTCTCGGCCCCCCACCCACAGCTCAAGGAAACCTTACCCCCCCGTACACTCAAGCTCCTCCCACACAGTCTGTCTCAGCCCCCCACCCACAGCTCAAGGAAACCTTACCCCCCCCCGTACACTCAAGCCCCTCCCTTACAGCCCCCCCTCACAGTGTGTCTCAAACCTTAACCCGCCCACAGTAGCTAAGCAACCGCCTCCATCAGTCCATAAGAGCCCTTAACCCGCCCACAGTAGCTAAGCAACCGCCTCCATCAGTCCATAAGAGCCCTTAACCCGCCCACAGTAGCTAAGCAACCGCCTCCATCAGTCCATAAGAGCCCTTAACCAGCCCACAGTAGCTAAGCAACCGCCTCCATCAGTCCATAAGAGCCCTTAACCCGCCCACAGTAGCTAGGCAACCGCCTCCATCAGTCCATAAGAGCCCTTAACCAGCCCACAGTAGCTAGGCAACCGCCTCCATCAGTCCATAAGAGCCCTTAACCCGCCCACAGTAGCTAGGCAACCGCCTCCATCAGTCCATAAGAGCCCTTAACCCGCCCACAGTAGCTAAGCAACCGCCTCCATCAGTCCATAAGAGCCCTTAACCCGCCCACAGTAGCTAAGCAACCGCCTCCATCAGTCCATAAGAGCCCTTAACCCGCCCACAGTAGCTAAGCAACCGACTCCATCAGTCCATAAGAGCCCTTAACCCGCCCACAGTAGCTAAGCAACCGCCTCCATCAGTCCATAAGAGCCCTTAACCCGCCCACAGTAGCTAGGCAACCGCCTCCATCAGTCCATAAGAGCCCTTAACCCGCCCACAGTAGCTAGGCAACCGCCTCCATCAGTCCATAAGAGCCATTAACCTGCCCACAGTAGCTAAGCAACCGCCTCCATCAGTCCATAAGAGCCCTTAACCCGCCCACAGTAGCTAGGCAACCGCCTCCATCAGTCCATAAGAGCCCTTAACCCGCCCACAGTAGCTAGGCAACCGCCTCCATCAGTCCATAAGAGCCCTTAACCCGCCCACAGTAGCTAAGCAACCGCCTCCATCAGTCCATAAGAGCCCTTAACCCGCCCACAGTAGCTAGGCAACCGCCTCCATCAGTCCATAAGAGCCCTTAACCCGCCCACAGTAGCTAGGCAACCGCCTCCATCAGTCCATAAGAGCCATTAACCCGCCCACAGTAGCTAAGCAACCGCCTCCATCAGTCCATAAGAGCCCTTAACCCGCCCACAGTAGCTAGGCAACCGCCTCCATCAGTCCATAAGAGCCCTTAACCCGCCCACAGTAGCTAAGCAACCGCCTCCATCAGTCCATAAGAGCCCTTAACCCGCCCACAGTAGCTAAGCAACCGCCTCCATCAGTCCATAAGAGCCCTTAACCCGCCCACAGTAGCTAGGCAACCGCCTCCATCAGTCCATAAGAGCCCTTAACCCGCCCACAGTAGCTAAGCAACCGCCTCCATCAGTCCATAAGAGCCCTTAACCCGCCCACAGTGGGTACAAACCCCGCCCCTAAGCGCAGAGGCCGCCCAGCCAATTGGCTCCGCCCAGACAGCCCAGATATCCCCGCCCATGAGCAGCTTTGGGGCAGGGCTATTGGGAGCTGTGGGTGAGGGGGCTCAGAGCGGCTCTGCCCGCAGTCCGGTCACAGGAAGTAACCAAGCAGACAGGGAGGGGCCATGAGGTTCTTCGCTCTCCCCCCACACAGACACAAGGATGGTACGGGCCGCACTGACAGGCTGTAGGTACCCCCCCACCGGCCGCACACACAATGGCTGACCCGCCGGGGCCCTCATGCTTCCGCCCGCCTTATACTTACCGGGTCTTTAATCTCCTCCTCTGCCATGATTACAACCAACCGGACTCTCCGAATGTCTCTCAGCGGCTCCTATGGCGCTTCCGGTTACAAGACAATCACTTCCGCGGCAGCTTAAACTCCGCCTCGCCATTATGTCCCGAAGCGAATCAGGCTACGGATACTGCGCATGCGCAATAGCTTTCCCTTGCTGCTCCTCACACCGCTGCGCATGCGCAATAGCTTTCCTTTGCTGCTCCCCCACACCGCTGCGCATGCGCAAGGCTGCCACCTTTTCTGGAACAAAAGCCTTATACCAATAATGTTATGTTTTTTTTCCTATTAATAACATTGGCATCACGCATCCGTTTAACCACCCAAACTACAAAATACCGGTCAGTCGCAACAACCATCAAATTGGTTGCTATGGGTAATTGCAGCAGTGTCAGTGTATATCCCCCTTAGTAAATCTGCCGCTATAAAGGTGCCAGCCTTGGTTGCTATGTAAAGCGCTGGGCAGCAACCATATCAATATGCCTGACTGGGGCAGAACCGTCCAGCCCAAACGCAAGAAGCTTATTACATTAGAACCACTGGGCTTTGAAGGGGGGGGGTGTCGCAGACTCGACCAGGCGCAAAACGAGAGCGCAAACATCCACAGACACATAACTACGTCGCCTCCATTGCGCAGGGCAAGTAACACTCCTCAGTCAGAAGCGCCACCGCGCAGCCGCATTAGGCTTTCATAGGCAGTGTACTGCGCATGTGTCAAGCTTCTCTTGCAGGCACTGCGCAGGCGTTAGGCTCAGAGCGTTCGGTATAAATCTGCGCATGCGCGGCGTTTCTCTCCGCCTCCAACAATGCCGCCCCCTCCCGCCCTGCGCATGCGTGTTGCTCTCTCATCTCTCGGGCCTTGCACTATTGGCTCCTGCATTCTGTTCCCGCTGGGAGCGGCCAGAGCTCCGGGTCTGGGGGGATCCCGGGACCTTGTAGGTCTGCGTCACCATTGCGTGTCATCCCGTGGTGCGTGACGTAACTGTGTGACGCAATGTGCTCCATGTGAGGCGCTTCTGCCTGCTGTTACGTCACTAGTGTGAGCTCTGACATCACTTGAGGCGACAGCTGAGTGATGTAAGTGGCATTTGCAGGGTGTGCGCAGGCTCCAGCCCCTCCCCAGGCCCCCGGGCCGCCAGACAAACATGGACGCCCCCTGCAAGCTGGATAACAAGAACACGCTGAAGAAGACCAAGTTCGACCTGCGGATCATCCAGTCGTACCTGCTGAAGGCCGGCGAGGCGCGGGAGCTGCTCAAGATCCCGGTGGAGCCGCTGGACGACCACCTGGCCAACTTTATTAGCACTCACCGGAAGCAGGACGGCTCCGAGTACGAGCCCGGAACCCTGCGGGGCATTCTGGGAAGCCTGGACCGCCACTTTGAGAAATCCAACTACCCCTACGCCATCTACCGCTCCCGAGATACCAAGTTCCGTAAGACGGTGAAGGCCATGAAGGAGAAACAGAGTTACCTGAAGAAGATGGGGAAAGGGAACCACCCGCACCACACGGAGCCCCTGACGGAGCGAGAGATCGAGCTGCTATACACCTCCGGCACCATCGGCATGCACAGCCCCGCCGCCCTCCTACACATGCTCTTCTTCAACATCGGCCTCCACTTCAGCCTCCGCGCCATGGAGCAGCACAGCCTCATGTGGGGGGAAATCGTCCTCAAAGCCGACTCCCAGGGCAGGAAATACCTGGAATACACCAAGAAGCTTTTCTCCGGCAGGAATTCTGGGAAGCTGCACCCGTCGGAGACCATGAAGATGCAGATCTACGAGAGCCCGGAGCAGCCGGACCGCGACGTCGTCAGGGCCTACGAGAAGTACGCGCTGGAGAGGCCGGAGAAGATGAAGCGCAAGGAAGCCCCCTTCTATCTGACCCCCCAGTCCGACTGCCGGCCGGGCTACGCCTGCTGGTATAAGAGCCTTCCCATGGGGGAGAACAGGATCCGGAGCATCATGAAGAACCTCAAAGCCGCGGCAAAGTTACCCCCTCAGAAGAGAGTCATGAGTCACATTTCTTTGAAGTCCCTGAGGGCCAAGAGTCTGGATCTCGCTGGGCCGAGACTCAAGGATGTGAAGAATGAACCGGCCAACTCGCCTGTGAATGGGGGCCCCCCGGGAAATACTGGTAAGTGCCCCCCCCGGGCTGGAGCCACAGCTTGTAGACAAAATGGTGGCTACGGTTCCTTTGCCAGTGCCAAACGCAGCACCTTGTATCCAATCACGGGGTCTCGGCAGATTCACTAGTAGGATGAAGTAGTAGTGCTAATGAAAGGGTAGCCTTCCTGTCAGTCTGCCTTGTGGTTGCCAGTAGTCACTGACCCTAGCAACTGCATTTAATGCACTAGAAAACATGCAGCCCCCTTGTGACTCTCGCAGTGGGAATGAGACAAGCTGTGACTGCCCCCCTGGCTGTAGCTGAACTAAATCAGACAGAGGGAGTTGTAGTTTAGCATTACATCCCTGGGGAGTCATTGTGCCAGTGTGTGGGGTTGATTGCAGCCATATTGCCCATAGCAGTGCCCATCTAATGTTTGTACTGATGTCTCTCCGCCATCTTGCCTGTGCCAGGGGACTCGTCGGATCCGGAGAGTGAACACAAGCAGAGGAAGGGCAGTAGCCGGGGCAGCCGGGTTCCTATAGCTCGGGCCTTCTCCTCCCCAGGTAGCCCTCGCTGCACTCTCTCCAGCCACAAGGCCAAGCGGGGGAAAGACGACTGGGAACTTAATCTGGAAAATTCCCTGAATCTGGAGGCAGATTCCGAAGAAAACAGCCTTTTCCCCCAGCAGGTGAGATGCTCTTATCACTTGTGCCCGGGGGCAGTAGCTATGGGGTAGTTCTGCTACAGCACTGCCTGCCAGAACCATGCAGAGCTTACAATCTAATGTTTGGCCTCTGAGGGTTATAGTTGTACTTTTATCCCTACGTTTTCACCCACAAAGTTTGCTCAAGGCACACCCCCCTCGGGGGGGAATAGGGGGCACCGAGCAGCAGCTACAGGCATGAATATGGGTTGTGCGCTGAGGTCCATTGTTCCCCCCTGTTATGTTCAGCCCCTCAGGCAGAACATTCCCCATATGGCTCTACCTGCCCCAAGGTGAGCCCAGCTATGGCTGCATGCAGTCCCCGACTTCCCCACATTGCCCCATCTGGCTATCCCTGCTACATACAGAGAGGGGCCCCACTAGCCCTACACTGACAGGCCTGTAACAGTTCTGGGGGTTCTGCCCCACATTGCCCCATCTGGCTATCCCTGCTACATACAGAGAGGGGCCCCACTAGCCCTACACTGACAGGCCTGTAACAGTTCTGGGGGTTCTGCCCCACATTGCCCCATCTGGCTATCCCTGCTACATACAGAGAGGGGCCCCACTAGCCCTACACTGACAGGCCTGTAACAGTTCTGGGGGTTCTGCCCCACATTGCCCCATCTGGCTATCCCTGCTACATACAGAGAGGGGCCCCACTAGCCCTACACTGACAGGCCTGTAACAGTTCTGGGGGTTCTGCCCCACATTGCCCCATCTGGCTATCCCTGCTACATACAGAGAGGGGCCCCACTAGCCCTACACTGACAGGCCTGTAACAGTTCTGTGGGTTCTGCCCCACATTGCCCCATCTGGCTATCCCTGCTACATACAGAGAGGGGCCCCACTAGCCCTACACTGACAGGCCTGTAACAGTTCTGGGGGTTCTGCCCCACATTGCCCCATCTGGCTATCCCTGCTACATACAGAGAGGGGCCCCACTAGCCCTACACTGACAGGCCTGTAACAGTTCTGGGGGTTCTGCCCCACATTGCCCCATCTGGCTATCCCTGCTACATACAGAGAGGGGCCCCACTAGCCCTACACTGACAGGCCTGTAACAGTTCTGTGGGTTCTGCCCCACATTGCCCCATCTGGCTATCCCTGCTACATACAGAGAGGGGCCCCACTAGCCCTACACTGACAGGCCTGTAACAGTTCTGGGGGTTCTGCCCCACATTGCCCCATCTGGCTATCCCTGCTACATACAGAGAGGGGCCCCACTAGCCCTACACTGACAGGCCTGTAACAGTTCTGGGGGTTCTGCCCCATTCCCCCCTGTGTAGGTGTCGGTTACGTTCCACGACGTGGCTGCCTGCTTCTCGGCGAAGGAATGGGCTCGGCTAGAGGACTGGCAAAAGGAACTGTACCGGAACGTTATTCGGGAGATCCACGCCACTCTGGAGGCCATGGGTGAGTAGGCTCTGTGGCACTGAGTATTTGGGCAGTGTGTGTATCCTGGCCAGGGAGTGCCCCATTGGGCAGTGCTGTCCCACTTCAGGCCCTTCCTATTGCCCCATTGGGCGGCGCTGTCCCACTGCAAGCCCCTCCTATTGCCCCATTGGGGGGCACTGTCCCACTGCAAGCCCCTCCCATTGCCCCATTGGGGGGCGCTTTCCCACTGCAGGCCCCTCCTATTGCCGCATTGGGGGGCGCTGTCCCACTGCAGGCCCCTCCTATTGCCGCATTGGGCGGCGCTGTCCCACTGCAAGCCCCTCCCATTGCGTATATAACACTTGGGCTCACGTTTGCACCATTCGCAGGTTGCACCATTGCCAATTCGGACGTGCTGCTGAAGATTAAAGAAGACGACGCCGGCGGCAGCAGGAAGGACAGTGACAAGACCGACACCGGCACAGGTGGGAGTTAGTTGCCCCACAGGATTGGGCCCGTGCCACATGGGGCTTTTGTCCCTGTAAGCCTGTGGGTCCGGGCTTGTTATGCTTATGAGTCCCAGGCTCCACCCCTTATCTCTTGCCTCTAAATCTGTCCCGTAACGTAACTTGGGCGGAACCGGCCCATAAGCCCCAGTTGCTATTGTATCATACACTAGGTATCAGTACCCAGGCTGATAAGGCCTTGGCACAAGAGCTGACTGCCAGTAAGGGCCCTGACAACACCCACAGGCTCAACCATTAGGATTCTCACCGTGTCAGATATTCATTTCATTATCTTCATTCCCCCCCCCCCCCCCAGCACCCAGCGGCACCTTCAGCCCCGACATCCTCCTGAGAATCAAGCAGGACGAGCTGCCCGACTGGAGGGACGTGGATGTGGCTGTGAAGGAGGAGGAGCTTGATACGTCCAACTCCAGTGAGTGTGGGAGGGGCTCTAGAGCACTATCATTTTTATATGTCTTTGTCTTCTATGTGCCAAGTCATTGTAGGGGTGGGGCGGGGGGGTAAGTAGAAAGGGGGCAGAAACCCTGCCTGACCTGCCAGATATACATATAAATGTACAGATTGATAGGAACCATGATACTCTGTGATATTAAAGGGTTTCTGTGTGTTTGCCCCGCCCCCCCAAAGTCTCACAGTAATCCAACCTCACCCATATCTTGTTCCATTGTTGAGTGATGGATTCTGGGATTAAAGTCCCTGTACACCCCCCAATATGGAAAGCATTGAGAGACCAATCCCAGAATTCACCACATTACAGTGGAACAGACTGGGAAACTGCTCATTGGAGCTATCATGGTGACTGATAGGAATGTGATAGGGACCTTAGAGTGTAAGCTCACTGGGGCAGGGGCTGATGGGAATGGGATAGGGACCTTAGATTGTAAGCTCACTGGGGCAGGGGCTGATGGGAATGGGATAGGGACCTGAGATTGTAAGCTCACTGGGGCAGGGACTGATGGGAATGGGATAGGGACCTTACATTGTAAGCTCACTGGGGCAGGGACTGATGGGAATGGGATAGGGATCTTAGATTGTAAGCTCACTGGGGCAGGGGCTGATGGGAATGGGATAGGGACCTTAGATTGTAAGCTCACTGGGGCAGGGACTGATGGGAATGGGATAGGGACCTTAGATTGTAAGCTCACTGGGGCAGGGACTGATGGGAATGGGATAGGGACATTAGATTGTAAGCTCACTGGGGCAGGGACTGATGGGAATGGGATAGGGACCTTAGAGTGTAAGCTCACTGGGGCAGGGACTGATGGGAATGGGATAGGGACCTTAGATTGTAAGCTCACTGGGGCAGGGGCTGATGGGAATGGGATAGGGACCTTAGATTGTAAGCTCACTGGGGCAGGGACTGATGGAAATGTGATAGGGACCTTAGATTGTAAGCTCACTGGGGCAGGGACTGATGGGAATGGGATAGGGACCTTAGATTGTAAGCTTACTGGGGCAGGGACTGATGGGAATGGGATAGGGACATTAGAGTGTAAGCTCACTGGGGCAGGGGCTGATGGGAATGATGCTAAATCACTGTACAGCGCTGGGGAATATGTGGGTGCTATAGGAATAATACAGCTGCCCCCCTCTATCCCCCAGGCATCCCAGTGTTTGACCCCGACCTCTCCATGTGGATCTTTAAGGAAGCGCCAGAATTGTGCCCATCGGAAAATGCCAGTGACCAAGTGCTGCCCAGTGATGCCGGTTGGTTCCCGTTGGCATTTGCCTTCCTGTCTCGCTCTTTGCTTGTTATTTCCCTGTAGGAGAGAGAGGGATTCTCCTGTAAGGTAGTACAGCTGGGGGTTACAGGGGCCTGTGCTGTGTTTCCCCCTTATGTTGGGCAGAGGGATTCTCCTTTAAGGTAGTACAGCTGGGGGTTACAGGGGCCTGTGCTGTGTTTCCCCCTAATGTTGGGCAGAGGGATTCTCCTGTAAGGTAGTACAGCTGGGGGTTACAGGGGCCTGTGCTGTGTTTCCCCCTAATGTTGGGCAGAGGGATTCTCCTGTAAGGTAGTACAGCTGGGGGTTACAGGCCCCTGTGCTGTGTTTCCCCCTAATGTTGGGCAGAGGGATTCTCCTGTAAGGTAGTACAGCTGGGGGTTACAGGGACCTGTTCTGTGTTTCCCCCTAATGTTGGGCAGAGGGATTCTCCTGTAAGGTAGTACAGCTGGGGGTTACAGGGGCCTGTGCTGTGTTTCCCCCTAATGTTGGGCAGAGGGATTCTCCTGTAAGGTAGTACAGCTGGGGGTTACAGGCCCCTGTGCTGTGTTTCCCCCTAATGTTGGGCAGAGGGATTCTCCTGTAAGGTAGTACAGCTGGGGGTTACAGGGACCTGTTCTGTGTTTCCCCCTAATGTTGGGCAGAGGGATTCTCCTGTAAGGTAGTACAGCTGGGGGTTACAGGGGCCTGTGCTGTGTTTCCCCCTAATGTTGGGCAGAGGGATTCTCCTGTAAGGTAGTACAGCTGGGGGTTACAGGGACCTGTTCTGTGTTTCCCCCTAATGTTGGGCAGAGGGATTCTCCTGTAAGGTAGTACAGCTGGGGGTTACAGGGGCCTGTGCTGTGTTTCCCCCTAATGTTGGGCAGAGGGATTCTCCTGTAAGGTAGTACAGCTGGGGGTTACAGGGGCCTGTGCTGTGTTTCCCCCTAATGTTGGGCAGAGGGATTCTCCTGTAAGGTAGTACAGCTGGGGGTTACAGGCCCCTGTGCTGTGTTTCCCCCTAATGTTGGGCAGAGGGATTCTCCTGTAAGGTAGTACAGCTGGGGGTTACAGGGACCTGTGCTGTGTTTCCCCCTAATGTTGGGCAGAGGGATTCTCCTGTAAGGTAGTACAGCTGGGGGTTACAGGGACCTGTGCTGTGTTTCCCCCTAATGTTGGGCAGAGGGATTCTCCTGTAAGGTAGTACAGCTGGGGGTTACTGGGACCTGTGCTGTGTTTCCCCCTAATGTTGGGGCAGAGGGATTCTCCTGTAAGGTAGTACAGCTGGGGGTTACAGGCCCCTGTGCTGTGTTTCCCCCTAATGTTGGGCAGAGGGATTCTCCTGTAAGGTAGTACAGCTGGGGGTTACAGGCCCCTGTGCTGTGTTTCCCCCTAATGTTGGGCAGAGGGATTCTCCTGTAAGGTAGTACAGCTGGGGGTTACAGGGACCTGTGCTGTGTTTCCCCCTAATGTTGGGCAGAGGGATTCTCCTGTAAGGTAGTACAGCTGGGGGTTACAGGGACCTGTGCTGTGTTTCCCCCTAATGTTGGGCAGAGGGATTCTCCTGTAAGGTAGTACAGCTGGGGGTTACAGGCCCCTGTGCTGTGTTTCCCCCTAATGTTGGGCAGAGGGATTCTCCTGTAAGGTAGTACAGCTGGGGGTTACAGGCCCCTGTGCTGTGTTTCCCCCTAATGTTGGGCAGAGGGATTCTCCTGTAAGGTAGTACAGCTGGGGGTTACAGGGACCTGTTCTGTGTTTCCCCCTAATGTTGGGCAGAGGGATTCTCCTGTAAGGTAGTACAGCTGGGGGTTACAGGGGCCTGTGCTGTGTTTCCCCCTAATGTTGGGCAGAGGGATTCTCCTGTAAGGTAGTACAGCTGGGGGTTACAGGGGCCTGTGCTGTGTTTCCCCCTAATGTTGGGCAGAGGGATTCTCCTGTAAGGTAGTACAGCTGGGGGTTACAGGGACCTGTTCTGTGTTTCCCCCTAATGTTGGGCAGAGGGATTCTCCTGTAAGGTAGTACAGCTGGGGGTTACAGGGACCTGTGCTGTGTTTCCCCCTAATGTTGGGCAGAGGGATTCTCCTGTAAGGTAGTACAGCTGGGGGTTACAGGGACCTGTGCTGTGTTTCCCCCTAATGTTGGGCAGAGGGATTCTCCTGTAAGGTAGTACAGCTGGGGGTTACAGGCCCCTGGGCTGTGTTTCCCCCTAATGTTGGGCAGAGGGATTCTCCTGTAAGGTAGTACAGCTGGGGGTTACAGGCCCCTGTGCTGTGTTTTTCCCTTAATATTGGGCAGAGGGATTCTCCTTCTCCTGTAAGGTAGTACAGCTGGGGGTTACAGGCCCCTGTGCTGTGTTTCCCCCTAATGTTGGGCAGAGGGATTCTCCTGTAAGGTAGTACAACTGGGGGTTACAGGGGCCTGTGCTGTGTTTTTTTTGCTGGGGGCTAGGCTTTTGCCCTTACAATGTTGGGCAGAGGGATTCTCCTGTAGGATAGAACTGCTGGGGGCTAAGCTTTTGCCCTTACAATGTTGGGCAGAGGGATTCTCCTGTAGGATAGAGCTGCTGGGGGCTAAGCTTTTGCCCTTACAGTGTTGGGCAGAGGGATTCTTCTGTAGGATAGAGCTGCTGGGGGATTCTCCTGTAGGATAGAGCTGCTGGGGGCTAAGCTTTTGCCCTTACAGTGTTGGTTAGAGGGATTCTCCTGTAGGATAGAGCTGCTGGGGGCTAAGCTTTTGCCCTTACAGGGTTGGTTAGAGGGATTCTCCTGTGGGATAGAGCTGCTGGGGGATTCTCCTGTGGGATAGAGCTGCTGGGGGATTCCCCTGTAGGATAGAGCTGCTGGGGGATTCTCCTGTAGGATAGAGCTGCTGGGGGATTCTCCTGTAGGATAGAGCTGCTGGGGGCTAAGCTTTTGCCCTTACAGTGTTGGTTAGAGGGATTCTCCTGTAGGATAGAGCTGCTGGGGGATTCTCCTGTAGGATAGAGCTGCTGGGGGATTCTCCTGTAGGATAGAGCTGCTGGGGGATTCTCCTGTAGGATAGAGCTGCTGGGGGCTAAGCTTTTGCCCTTACAGTGTTGGTTAGAGGGATTCTCCTGTAGGATAGAGCTGCTGGGGGCTAAGCTTTTGCCCTTACAGTGTTGGTTAGAGGGATTCTCCTGTAGGATAGAGCTGCTGGGGGATTCTCCTGTAGGATAGAGCTGCTGGGGGATTCTCCTGTAGGATAGAGCTGCTGGGGGATTCTCCTGTAGGATAGAGCTGCTGGGGGATTCTCCTGTAGGATAGAGCTGCTGGGGGATTCTCCTGTAGGATAGAGCTGCTGGGGGATTCTCCTGTAGGATAGAGCTGCTGGGGGCTAAGCTTTTGCCCTTACAGTGTTGGTTAGAGGGATTCTCCTGTAGGATAGAGCTGCTGGGGGATTCTCCTGTGGGATAGAGCTGCTGGGGGATTCTCCTGTAGGATAGAGCTGCTGGGGGATTCTCCTGTAGGATAGAGCTGCTGGGGGATTCCCCTGTGGGATAGAGCTGCTGGGGGATTCTCCTGTAGGATAGAGCTGCTGGGGGATTCTCCTGTAGGATAGAGTTGCTGGGGATTCCCCTGTGGGATAGAGCTGCTGGGGGATTCTCCTGTAGGATAGAGCTGCTGGGGATTCTCCTGTATGATAGAGCTGCTGGGGGATTCTCCTGTAGGATAGAGCTGCTGGGGGATTCTCCTGTAGGATAGAGCTGCGGGGGGATTCCCCTGTAGGATAGAGCTGCTGGGGGATTCTCCTGTAGGATAGAGCTGCTGGGGGATTCTCCTGTAGGATAGAGCTGCTGGGGGATTCCCCTGTAGGATAGAGCTGCTGGGGGATTCCCCTGTAGGATAGAGCTGCTGGGGGATTCTCCTGTGGGATAGAGCTGCTGGGGGATTCTCCTGTAGGATAGAGCTGCTGGGGGATTCCCCTGTGGGATAGAGCTGCTGGGGGATTCCCCTGTAGGATAGAGCTGCTGGGGATTCTCCTGTAGGATAGAGCTGCTGGGGGATTCTCCTGTAGGATAGAGCTGCTGGGGGATTCTCCTGTAGGATAGAGCTGCTGGGGGATTCTCCTGTAGGATAGAGCTGCTGGGGGATTCTCCTGTAGGATAGAGCTGCGGGGGGATTCCCCTGTAGGATAGAGCTGCTGGGGGATTCTCCTGTAGGATAGAGCTGCTGGGGGATTCTCCTGTAGGATAGAGCTGCTGGGGGATTCTCCTGTAGGATAGAGCTGCTGGGGGCTAAGCTTTTGCCCTTACAGTGTTGGTTAGAGGGATTCTCCTGTAGGATAGAGCTGCTGGGGGATTCTCCTGTGGGATAGAGCTGCTGGGGGATTCCCCTGTAGGATAGAGCTGCTGGGGGATTCTCCTGTAGGATAGAGCTGCTGGGGGATTCCCCTGTAGGATAGAGCTGCTGGGGGATTCCCCTGTAGGATAGAGCTGCTGGGGGATTCTCCTGTAGGATAGAGCTGCTGGGGGGATTCTCCTGTAGGATAGAGCTGCTGGGGATTCTCCTGTAGGATAGAGCTGCTGGGGGATTCTCCTGTAGGATAGAGCTGCTGGGGGATTCTCCTGTAGGATAGAGCTGCTGGGGGCTAAGCTTTTGCCCTTACAGTGTTGGTTAGAGGGATTCTCCTGTAGGATAGAGCTGCTGGGGGCTAAGCTTTTGCCCTTACAGTGTTGGTTAGAGGGATTCTCCTGTAGGATAGAGCTGCTGGGGGATTCTCCTGTAGGATAGAGCTGCTGGGGGATTCTCCTGTAGGATAGAGCTGCTGGGGGATTCCCCTGTAGGATAGAGCTGCTGGGGGATTCTCCTGTAGGATAGAGCTGCTGGGGGATTCTCCTGTAGGATAGAGCTGCTGGGGGATTCTCCTGTAGGATAGAGCTGCTGGGGGATTCTCCTGTAGGATAGAGCTGCTGGGGGCTAAGCTTTTGGCCCTTACAGGGTTGGTTAGAGGGATTCTCCTGTAGGATAGAGCTGCTGGGGGATTCTCCTGTAGGATAGAGCTGCTGGGGGATTCTCCTGTAGGATAGAGCTGCTGGGGGCTAAGCTTTTGCCCTTACAGTGTTGGTTAGAGGGATTCTCCTGTAGGATAGAGCTGCTGGGGGATTCCCCTGTAGGATAGAGCTGCTGGGGGATTCTCCTGTAGGATAGAGCTGCTGGGGGCTAAGCTTTTGCCCTTACAGTGTTGGTTAGAGGGATTCTCCTGTAGGATAGAGCTGCTGGGGGATTCCCCTGTAGGATAGAGCTGCTGGGGGATTCTCCTGTAGGATAGAGCTGCTGGGGGATTCTCCTGTAGGATAGAGCTGCTGGGGGATTCCCCTGTAGGATAGAGCTGCTGGGGGATTCTCCTGTAGGATAGAGCTGCTGGGGGATTCTCCTGTAGGATAGAGCTGCTAGGGGATTCCCCTGTGGGATAGAGCTGCTGGGGGATTCTCCTGTGGGATAGAGCTGCTGGGGGATTCTCCTGTGGGATAGAGCTGCTGGGGATTCTCCTGTAGGATAGAGCTGCTGGGGGATTCTCCTGTGGGATAGAGCTGCTGGGGGATTCTCCTGTAGGATAGAGCTGCGGGGGGATTCCCCTGTAGGATAGAGCTGCTGGGGGATTCCCCTGTAGGATAGAGCTGCTGGGGGATTCTCCTGTAGGATAGAGCTGCTGGGGGATTCTCCTGTAGGATAGAGCTGCTGGGGGATTCTCCTGTAGGATAGAGCTGCTGGGGGATTCCCCTGTAGGATAGAGCTGCGGGGGGATTCTCCTGTGGGATAGAGCTGCTGGGGGATTCTCCTGTGGGATAGAGCTGCTGGGGGATTCTCCTGTGGGATAGAGCTGCTGGGGGATTCTCCTGTGGGATAGAGCTGCTGGGGATTCTCCTGTGGGATAGAGCTGCTGGGGGATTCTCCTATAGGATAGAGCTGCTGGGGGATTCTCCTGTGGGATAGAGTTGCTGGGGGATTCTCCTATAGGATAGAGCTGCTGGGGGATTCTCCTGTGGGATAGAGCTGCTGGGGGATTCTCCTGTGGGATAGAGTTGCTGGGGGATTCTCCTATAGGATAGAGCTGCTGGGGGATTCTCCTGTGGGATAGAGTTGCTGGGGGACTCTCCTATAGGATAGAGTTGCTGGGGGATTCTCCTGTAGGATAGAGCTGCTGGGGGATTCTCCTGTAGGATAGAGCTGCTGGGGGATTCTCCTGTAGGATAGAGCTGCTGGGGGATTCTCCTGTAGGATAGAGCTGCTGGGGGATTCTCCTGTAGGATAGAGCTGCTGGGGGATTCCCCTGTGGGATAGAGCTGCTGGGGGATTCTCCTGTAGGATAGAGCTGCTGGGGGATTCCCCTGTGGGATAGAGCTGCTGGGGGATTCTCCTGTAGGATAGAGCTGCTGGGGGATTCTCCTGTGGGATAGAGCTGCTGGGGGATTCTCCTGTGGGATAGAGCTGCTGGGGGATTCTCCTGTGGGATAGAGCTGCTGGGGGATTCTCCTGTAGGATAGAGCTGCTGGGGGATTCTCCTGTAGGATAGAGCTGCTGGGGGATTCTCCTGTGGGATTGAGCTGCTGGGGGATTCTCCTGTAGGATAGAGCTGCTGGGGGATTCTCCTGTGGGATAGAGCTGCTGGGGATTCTCCTGTGGGATAGAGCTGCTGGGGGATTCTCCTGTAGGATAGAGCTGCTGGGGGATTCTCCTGTAGGATAGAGCTGCTGGGGGATTCTCCTGTGGGATAGAGCTGCTGGGGGATTCTCCTGTGGGATAGAGTTGCTGGGGGATTCTCCTGTGGGATAGAGCTGCTGGGGGATTCTCCTTTGGGATAGAGCTGCTGGGGGATTCTCCTGTAGGATAGAGCTGCTGGGGGATTCTCCTGTAGGATAGAGCTGCTGGGGGATTCTCCTGTGGGATAGAGTTGCTGGGGGATTCTCCTGTGGGATAGAGCTGCTGGGGGATTCTCCTGTAGGATAGAGTTGCTGGGGGATTCTCCTTTGGGATAGAGCTGCTGGGGGATTCTCCTGTAGGATAGAGCTGCTGGGGGATTCTCCTGTAGGATAGAGCTGCTGGGGGATTCTCCTTTGGGATAGAGCTGCTGGGGGATTCTCCTGTAGGATAGAGCTGCTGGGGGATTCTCCTGTAGGATAGAGCTGCTGGGGGATTCTCCTGTAGGATAGAGCTGCTGGGGGATTCTCCTGTAGGATAGAGCTGCTGGGGGATTCTCCTGTAGGATAGAGCTGCTGGGGGATTCTCCTTTGGGATAGAGCTGCTGGGGGATTCTCCTGTAGGATAGAGCTGCTGGGGGATTCTCATGTAGGATAGAGCTGCTGGGGGATTCTCCTGTGGGATAGAGCTGCTGGGGGATTCTCCTGTGGGATAGAGCTGCTGGGGGATTCTCCTGTAGGATAGAGCTGCTGGGGGATTCTCCTGTAGGATAGAGCTGCTGGGGGATTCTCCTGTGGGATAGAGTTGCTGGGGGATTCTCCTGTGGGATAGAGCTGCTGGGGGATTCTCCTGTAGGATAGAGCTGCTGGGGGATTCTCCTGTAGGATAGAGCTGCTGGGGGCTAACCCTACACATTCTCGCTACAGATGAGGAAGGCCACATCCCACTCGCCATCCCAGAGCCGGAGATATCTGCCCCGTTCCCTTTCCCAGAAGCCCCCCGCCCGGGCAAGAGGAAGAGGCGCCCCCCGCAGAGGCGGAGCAGCGAGCAGAGGCCGGACACAGACGACGAGGAACCCCTAGATTTCCTGGGGGAACCCCAGCCCCCCCTGCCGTACAGTAACCCCTCCCCGGAGGACAGCACTGATTGGATGCCCCACGAGCGCCTGTACCAATGTGACCTGTGTGAGAGGGGCTTCAGCGACCGCTGCTTCCTGCCCGGTAGGGCCCCCCTGTCCTGCCCTCAGTGTGGGGGCACCCTCAACCCCCTCTATAGCCAATCACAATGCACTAATGCCCACCTTGCTCAGACTCTGCAGCTGTGCGCCCCCCCGGGGGGTACGGGGCTGTCCCACCCCATGCAGGGGCCGGTGGGCTGATCCCAGCTAAGCTCCGCCTACCTTGTATCCACACTGGATTAATTTATTCATTGGTCGGTTGTTGCTGCCCAACCCGTGGCGCCGGTTCTGTACAGGAGGGAGAGCCGCTGTGGGCTGCACTAGGAATAAGCACTGGCTGTATCGCTATGGCCTTTCTCTTAGCAACCGGGCTTCAGTGGGGGGGGCTTCCTCTATAATAGGGATTATCTGCTCACTTCCCATTGGTCGGTTGTTGCTGCCCAACCCGTGGCGCCGGTTCTGTACAGGAGGGAGAGCCGCTGTGGGCTGCACTAGGAATAAGCACTGGCTGTATCGCTATGGCCTTTCTCTTAGCAACCGGGCTTCAGTGGGGGGGGCTTCCCCTTTAATAGGGATTATCTGCTCACTTCCCATTGGTCGGTTGTTGCTGCCCAACCCGTGGCGCCGGTTCTGTACAGGAGGGAGAGCCGCTGTGGGCTGCACTAGGAATAAGCACTGGCTGTATCGCTATGGCCTTTCTCTTAGCAACCGGGCTTCAGTGGGGGGGCTTCCTCTATAATAGGGATTATCTGCTCACTTCCCATTGGTCGGTTGTTGCTGCCCAACCCGTGGCGCCGGTTCTGTACAGGAGGGAGAGCCGCTGTGGGCTGCACTAGGAATAAGCACTGGCTGTATCGCTATGGCCTTTCTCTTAGCAACCGGGCTTCAGTGGGGGGGGCTTCCTCTATAATAGGGATTATCTGCTCACTTCCCATTGGTCGGAGGGCCCCTGTCTGTAATTGGCTGAGCCCATGGCACAGCTTGGCATCACTGGGCACTGCCCCCCCTGCATCGGGCGAGAGTCGCACAATTATCTGTGCCTTAAATCTTAGTCTTCCCAGAATAGTGATGGGCGGAGCCATATTGTCCCACTGCATTATGGGTGCTGGTGCCAGGGGAAGCTGAGTATTAATGGGGCCCCCCCCTCTATACCCGCAGGCTGTGCCCCGCCCCAGTACTTGCCCTATGCCTGTTACCCTTACAGGTATTACTTCCTGTTACGCAGCGCTGCATGATGGGAAACCCTCAGTGCCTTACGCACACTCACACTGCATATTGGGCACATTTGGGGTACAGTGGGGTGGGGCTCCCTGCGCAGCCCCCACACACCTACTATCTGCCCCGGCACCCTATAGAACTAGCCCCTCAGCGCTTGTACAGGGGGCACGCAGACTGGCGGGGGTGTGGCGTGGGCTCTCTGGTACTCATGTGCCCCCCCGGGCCGGCTATAGCGGGTACCCTGACTGCCCTGCGTGCCCCCCAGGCCGGCTATAGCGGGTACCCTCACTGCCCTGCATGCCCCCCCTGGCCGGCTATAGCGGGTACCCTCGCTGTCCTGCGTGACCCCGGGCCGGGTATAGTGGGTGCCCTGCGTGCCCCCGGGCCGGCTATATCAGGTACCCTCGCTGTCCTGCGTGCCCCCTGGCCGGCTATAGCGGGTACCCTCGCTGTCCTGCGTGACCCCGGGCCGGGTATAGTGGGTGCCCTCACTGCCCTGCGTGCCCCCGGGCCGGCTATATCAGGTACCCTCGCTGCCCTGCGTGCCCCCCAGGCCGGCTATAGCGGGTACCCTCGCTGTCCTGCGTGCCCCCCTGGGCTGGCTATAGCGGGTACCCTTGCTGCCCTGCGTGCCCCCCTGGGCTGGCTATAGCGGGTACCCTCGCTGTCCTGCGTGCCCCCCGGGCCGGCTATAGCGGGTACCCTCGCTGTCCTGCGTGCCCCCCGGGCCGGCTATAGCAGGTACCCTCGCTGCCCTGCGTGCCCCTTGGGGTTCATCAGCGGCTCATTGGCTAATACTGATCACATGGAGCAGTCACGTGACAGGACATGGCCAAAGTCCCAATGAATTGGTCAATAGTATGGGGTGTGTTACCATAGTTACTGACCATTCCTATCCCTGTGCCCTGGGTACAAAGTCTCAAATGCCCCTGTTGCACTCGTAGTGTTAATGCCCCAAGCTTTAGGGCAGCAGCGAGGCCTGGGGTGAGTGCCCCCCAATAAGTGCAATTGGACCCCCCTCAATCATCACATTTCAGGGTAAATAAGGGAATGTGGTGTTGCACTGAGGCGCCAATCTGTATCAGAGGGGGCGGGGAAAGCCTGTAATCGGGCGGGGTCTGATTTCACTGTGGTCCTGGCGGTTGGCAAAGTAACAGTCACTGTAGGGGTAACAGGTAGTGCCTGGGGTTCTGGGCAGGGGGGGGGCTCTGAGCTGGACCCTATGACTCACAGGCCCTATCAGATGCTCTGTAATGTAGGGGGTGTGGCCGGAGCAGAATATTTACACCCAATGTACACACCTCTTCCCACCCATGAGGGGCTGGATCCACTAGTGGCGCTGGTTGTACCACTGAGCCGTGCCACTGGGGGTGCTACTGAGTGAGGGGGGCTTTTATATCTCTTTCTTACAACTTCTGTACTGAGACTTCAGCAATAAACCTTTTTAATAACTCCGCCCCTTCCTGTGTCTTGGTCACTTGTGTCCCCCCACAGGAAATAGTGTTGCACCTACACAGACCTCCTCCAGCAGGTAACTGAGCCCCCTCCCTTTATTAATTTAGTCGCGCTTCTCTGTATTTTCTCTATTTCTATATACGCTGGCCAAACGCCGGCCTCTCCTTGCCGAGCTCCCCTACAGGCACCAAACAGAATTATAATATATATAGAAACAAAACGCTCGAGCCAAACGTCGGCCTCTCCCTGCCGAGCTCCCCTACAGGCACCAAACAGAATTATAATATATATAGAAACAAAACGCTCGAGCCAAACGCCGGCCTCTCCCTGCCGAGCTCCCCTACAGGCACCAAACAGAGTTATAATATAAATAGAAACAAAATGCTCGAGCCAAACGCCGGCCTCTCCCTGCCGACCTCCCCTACAGGCGCCAAACAGAATTAGAATATATATAGAAACAAAACGCTCGAGCCAAACGCCGGCCTCTCCCTGCCGACCTCCCCTACAGGCGCCAAACAGAATTATAATATATATAGAAACAAAACGCTCGAGCCAAACGCCGGCCTCTCCCTGCCGACCTCCCCTACAGGCACCAAACAGAGTTATAATATATATAGAAACAAAACGCTCGAGCCAAACGCCGGCCTCTCCCTGCCGAGCTCCCCTACAGGCGCCAAACAGAATTATAATATATATAGAAACAAAATGCTCGAGCCAAACGCCGGCCTCTCCCTGCCGAGCTCCCCTACAGGCGCCAAACAGAATTATAATATATATAGAAACAAAACGCTCGAGCCAAACGCCGGCCTCTCCCTGTCGAGCTCCCCTACAGGCGCCAAACAGAATTATAATATATATAGAAACAAAACGCTCGAGCCAAACGCCGGCCTCTCCCTGCCGAGCTCCCCTACAGGCACCAAACAGAGTTATAATATATATAGAAACAAAACGCTCGAGCCAAACGCCGGCCTCTCCCTGCCGAGCTCCCCTACAGGCACCAAACAGAGTTATAATATATATACAAACAAAACGCTTGAGCCAAACGCCGGCCTCTCCCTGCCGAGCTCCCCTACAGGCGCCAAACAGAGTTATAATATATATAGAAACAAAACGCTCGAGCCAAACGCCGGCCTCTCCCTGCCGAGCTCCCCTACAGGCGCCAAACAGAATTAGAATATATATAGAAACAAAACGCTCGAGCCAAACGCCGGCCTCTCCCTGCCGAGCTCCCCTACAGGCACCAAACAGAGTTATAATATATATAGAAACAAAATGCTCGAGCCAAACGCCGGCCTCTCCCTGTCGAGCTCCCCTACAGGCACCAAACAGAATTATAATATATATAGAAACAAAACGCTCGAGCCAAACGCCGGCCTCTCCCTGCCGAGCTCCCCTACAGGCGCCAAACAGAATTATAATATATATAGAAACAAAACGCTCGAACCAAACGCCGGCCTCTCCCTGCCGACCTCCCTTACAGGCGCCAAACAAAGTTATAATATATATAGAAACAAAATGCTCGAGCCAAACGCCGGCCTCTCCCTGCCGAGCTCCCCTACAGGCGCCAAACAGAATAATAATATATATAGAAACAAAAACGCTCGAGCCAAACACCGGCCTCTCCCTGCCAAGCTCCCCTACAGGCGCCAAACAGAGTTATAATATATATAGAAACAAAACGCTCGAGCCAAACGCCGGCCTCTCCCTGCCGAGCTCCCCTACAGGCGCCAAACAGAATTAGAATATATATAGAAACAAAACGCTCGAGCCAAACACCGGCCTCTCCCTGCCGAGCTCCCCTACAGGCACCAAACAGAGTTATAATATATATAGAAACAAAATGCTCGAACCAAACGCCGGCCTCTCCCTATCGAGCTCCCCTACAGGCACCAAACAGAATTATAATATATATAGAAACAAAACGCTCGAGCCAAACGCCGGCCTCTCCCTGCCGAGCTCCCCTACAGGCGCCAAACAGAATTATAATATATATAGAAACAAAACGCTCGAGCCAAACGCCGGCCTCTCCCTGCCGACCTCCCTTACAGGCGCCAAACAAAGTTATAATATATATAGAAACAAAATGCTCGAGCCAAACGCCGGCCTCTCCCTGCCGAGCTCCCCTACAGGCGCCAAACAGAATAATAATATATATAGAAACAAAACGCTCGAGCCAAACACCGGCCTCTCCCTGCCAAGCTCCCCTACAGGCGCCAAACAGAATTATAATATATATAGAAACAAAACGCTCGAGCCAAACGCCGGCCTCTCCCTGCCGAGCTCCCCTACAGGCACCAAACAGAGTTATAATATATATACAAACAAAACGCTCGAGCCAAACGCCGGCCTCTCCCTGCCGAGCTCCCCTACAGGCGCCAAACAGAGTTATAATATATATAGAAACAAAACGCTCGAGCCAAACGCCGGCCTCTCCCTGCCGAGCTCCCCTACAGGCGCCAAACAGAATTAGAATATATATAGAAACAAAACGCTCGAGCCAAACACCGGCCTCTCCCTGCCGAGCTCCCCTACAGGCACCAAACAGAGTTATAATATATATAGAAACAAAATGCTCGAACCAAACGCCGGCCTCTCCCTGTCGAGCTCCCCTACAGGCACCAAACAGAATTATAATATATATAGAAACAAAACGCTCGAGCCAAACGCCGGCCTCTCCCTGCCGAGCTCCCCTACAGGCGCCAAACAGAATTATAATATATATAGAAACAAAACGCTCGAGCCAAACGCCGGCCTCTCCCTGCCGACCTCCCTTACAGGCGCCAAACAAAGTTATAATATATATAGAAACAAAATGCTCGAGCCAAACGCCGGCCTCTCCCTGCCGAGCTCCCCTACAGGCGCCAAACAGAATTATAATATATATAGAAACAAAATGCTCGAGCCAAACGCCGGCCTCTCCCTGCCGAGCTCCCCTACAGGCGCCAAACAGAATTATAATATATATAGAAACAAAACGCTCGAGCCAAACGCCGGCCTCTCCCTGTCGAGCTCCCCTACAGGCGCCAAACAGAATTATAATATATATAGAAACAAAACGCTCGAGCCAAACGCCGGCCTCTCCCTGCCGAGCTCCCCTACAGGCACCAAACAGAGTTATAATATATATACAAACAAAACGCTCGAGCCAAACGCCGGCCTCTCCCTGCCGAGCTCCCCTACAGGCGCCAAACAGAGTTATAATATATATAGAAACAAAACGCTCGAGCCAAACGCCGGCCTCTCCCTGCCGAGCTCCCCTACAGGCGCCAAACAGAATTAGAATATATATAGAAACAAAACGCTCGAGCCAAACGCCGGCCTCTCCCTGCCGAGCTCCCCTACAGGCACCAAACAGAGTTATAATATATATAGAAACAAAATGCTCGAGCCAAACGCCGGCCTCTCCCTGTCGAGCTCCCCTACAGGCACCAAACAGAATTATAATATATATAGAAACAAAACGCTCGAGCCAAACGCCGGCCTCTCCCTGCCGAGCTCCCCTACAGGCGCCAAACAGAATTATAATATATATAGAAACAAAACGCTCGAACCAAACGCCGGCCTCTCCCTGCCGACCTCCCTTACAGGCGCCAAACAAAGTTATAATATATATAGAAACAAAATGCTCGAGCCAAACGCCGGCCTCTCCCTGCCGAGCTCCCCTACAGGCGCCAAACAGAATAATAATATATATAGAAACAAAACGCTCGAGCCAAACACCGGCCTCTCCCTGCCAAGCTCCCCTACAGGCGCCAAACAGAGTTATAATATATATAGAAACAAAACGCTCGAGCCAAACGCCGGCCTCTCCCTGCCGAGCTCCCCTACAGGCGCCAAACAGAATTAGAATATATATAGAAACAAAACGCTCGAGCCAAACACCGGCCTCTCCCTGCCGAGCTCCCCTACAGGCACCAAACAGAGTTATAATATATATAGAAACAAAATGCTCGAACCAAACGCCGGCCTCTCCCTATCGAGCTCCCCTACAGGCACCAAACAGAATTATAATATATATAGAAACAAAACGCTCGAGCCAAACGCCGGCCTCTCCCTGCCGAGCTCCCCTACAGGCGCCAAACAGAATTATAATATATATAGAAACAAAACGCTCGAGCCAAACGCCGGCCTCTCCCTGCCGACCTCCCTTACAGGCGCCAAACAAAGTTATAATATATATAGAAACAAAATGCTCGAGCCAAACGCCGGCCTCTCCCTGCCGAGCTCCCCTACAGGCGCCAAACAGAATAATAATATATATAGAAACAAAACGCTCGAGCCAAACACCGGCCTCTCCCTGCCAAGCTCCCCTACAGGCGCCAAACAGAATTATAATATATATAGAAACAAAACGCTCGAGCCAAACGCCGGCCTCTCCCTGCCGAGCTCCCCTACAGGCACCAAACAGAGTTATAATATATATACAAACAAAACGCTCGAGCCAAACGCCGGCCTCTCCCTGCCGAGCTCCCCTACAGGCGCCAAACAGAGTTATAATATATATAGAAACAAAACGCTCGAGCCAAACGCCGGCCTCTCCCTGCCGAGCTCCCCTACAGGCGCCAAACAGAATTAGAATATATATAGAAACAAAACGCTCGAGCCAAACACCGGCCTCTCCCTGCCGAGCTCCCCTACAGGCACCAAACAGAGTTATAATATATATAGAAACAAAATGCTCGAACCAAACGCCGGCCTCTCCCTGTCGAGCTCCCCTACAGGCACCAAACAGAATTATAATATATATAGAAACAAAACGCTCGAGCCAAACGCCGGCCTCTCCCTGCCGAGCTCCCCTACAGGCGCCAAACAGAATTATAATATATATAGAAACAAAACGCTCGAGCCAAACGCCGGCCTCTCCCTGCCGACCTCCCTTACAGGCGCCAAACAAAGTTATAATATATATAGTAACAAAATGCTCGAGCCAAACGCCGGCCTCTCCCTGCCGAGCTCCCCTACAGGCGCCAAACAGAATAATAATATATATAGAAACAAAACGCTCGAGCCAAACTCCGGCCTCTCCCTGCCAAGCTCCCCTACAGGCGCCAAACAGAATTATAATATATATAGAAACAAAACGCTCGAGCCAAACGCCGGCCTCTCCCTGCCGAGCTCCCCTACAGGCGCCAAACAGAATTAGAATATATACAGAAACAAAACGCTCGAGCCAAACGCCAGCCTCTCCCTGCCGAGCTCCCCTACAGGCACCAAACAGAGTTATAATATATATAGAAACAAAACGCTCAAGCCAAACGCCGGCCTCTCCCTGCCAACCTCCCCTACAGGAGCCAAACAGAGTTATAATATATATAGTAACAAAATGCTCGAGCCAAACGCCGGCCTCTCCCTGTCGAGCTCCCCTACAGGCACCAAACAGAATTATAATATATATAGAAACAAAACGCTCGAGCCAAACGCCGGCCTCTCCCTGCCAAGCTCCCCTACAGGCACCAAACAGAATTATAATATATATAGAAACAAAACGCTCGAGCCAAACGCCGGCCTCTACCTGCCGACCTCCCTTACAGGCGCCAAACAAAGTTATAATATATATAGAAACAAAACGCTCGAGCCAAACGCCGGCCTCTCCCTGCCGAGCTCCCCTACAGGCACCAAACAGAATTATAATATATATAGAAACAAAATGCTCGAGCCAAACGCCGGCCTCTCCCTGCCGAGCTCCCCTACAGGCGCCAAACAGAGTTATAATATATATAGAAACAAAACGCTCGAGCCAAACGCCGGCCTCTCCCTGCCGACCTCCCCTACAGTCGCCAAACAGAGTTATAATATATATAGAAACAAAACGCTCGAGCCAAACGCCGGCCTCTCCCTGCCAACCTCCCCTACAGGCGCCAAACAGAGTCATAATATATATAGAAACAAAATGCTTGAGCCAAACGTCGGCCTCTCCCTGCCAAGCTCCCCTACAGGCGCCAAACAGAATTATAATATATATAGAAACAAAACGCTCGAGCCAAACGCCGGCCTCTCCCTGCCGAGCTCCCCTACAGGTGCCAAACAGAATTATAATATATATAGAAACAAAACGCTCGAGCCAAACGCCGGCCTCTCCCTGCCGACCTCCCTTACAGGCGCCAAACAAAGTTATAATATATATAGAAACAAAATGCTCGAGCCAAACGCCGGCCTCTCCCTGCCGAGCTCCCCTACAGGCGCCAAACAGAATAATAATATATATAGAAACAAAACGCTCGAGCCAAACACCGGCCTCTCCCTGCCAAGCTCCCCTACAGGCGCCAAACAGAATTATAATATATATAGAAACAAAACGCTCGAGCCAAACGCCGGCCTCTCCCTGCCGAGCTCCCCTACAGGCGCCAAACAGAATTATAATATATATAGAAACAAAATGCTCGAGCCAAACGCCGGCCTCTCCCTGCCGAGCTCCCCTACAGGCGCCAAACAGAGTTATAATATATATAGAAACAAAACGCTCGAGCCAAACGCCGGCCTCTCCCTGCCGACCTCCCCTACAGGCGCCAAACAGAGTTATAATATATATAGAAACAAAACGCTCTAGCCAAACGCCGGCCTCTCCCTGCCAAGCTCCCCTACAGGCACCAAACAGAATTATAATATATATAGAAACAAAACGCTCGAGCCAAACGCCGGCCTCTACCTGCCGACCTCCCTTACAGGCGCCAAACAAAGTTATAATATATATAGAAACAAAACGCTCGAGCCAAACGCCGGCCTCTCCCTGCCGAGCTCCCCTACAGGCACCAAACAGAATTATAATATATATAGAAACAAAATGCTCGAGCCAAACGCCGGCCTCTCCCTGCCGAGCTCCCCTACAGGCGCCAAACAGAGTTATAATATATATAGAAACAAAACGCTCGAGCCAAACGCCGGCCTCTCCCTGCCGACCTCCCCTACAGTCGCCAAACAGAGTTATAATATATATAGAAACAAAACGCTCGAGCCAAACGCCGGCCTCTCCCTGCCAACCTCCCCTACAGGCGCCAAACAGAGTCATAATATATATAGAAACAAAATGCTTGAGCCAAACGTCGGCCTCTCCCTGCCAAGCTCCCCTACAGGCGCCAAACAGAATTATAATATATATAGAAACAAAACGCTCGAGCCAAACGCCGGCCTCTCCCTGCCGAGCTCCCCTACAGGTGCCAAACAGAATTATAATATATATAGAAACAAAACGCTCGAGCCAAACGCCGGCCTCTCCCTGCCGACCTCCCTTACAGGCGCCAAACAAAGTTATAATATATATAGAAACAAAATGCTCGAGCCAAACGCCGGCCTCTCCCTGCCGAGCTCCCCTACAGGCGCCAAACAGAATAATAATATATATAGAAACAAAACGCTCGAGCCAAACACCGGCCTCTCCCTGCCAAGCTCCCCTACAGGCGCCAAACAGAATTATAATATATATAGAAACAAAACGCTCGAGCCAAACGCCGGCCTCTCCCTGCCGAGCTCCCCTACAGGCGCCAAACAGAATTATAATATATATAGAAACAAAATGCTCGAGCCAAACGCCGGCCTCTCCCTGCCGAGCTCCCCTACAGGCGCCAAACAGAGTTATAATATATATAGAAACAAAACGCTCGAGCCAAACGCCGGCCTCTCCCTGCCGACCTCCCCTACAGGCGCCAAACAGAGTTATAATATATATAGAAACAAAACGCTCTAGCCAAACGCCGGCCTCTCCCTGCCGAGCTCCCCTACAGGCGCCAAACAGAGTTATAATATATATAGAAACAAAACGCTCGAGCCAAACGCCGGCCTCTCCCTGCCGACCTCCCCTACAGGCGCCAAACAGAGTTATAATATATATAGAAACAAAACGCTCTAGCCAAACGCCGGCCTCTCCCTGCCGAGCTCCCCTACAGGCGCCAAACAGAGTTATAATATATATAGAAACAAAACGCTCGAGCCAAACGCTGGCCTCTCCCTGCCGAGCTCCCCTACAGGCGCCAAACAGAGTTATAATATATATAGAAACAAAATGCTCGAGCCAAACGCCGGCCTCTCCCTGCCGAGCTCCCCTACAGGCGCCAAACAGAGTTATAATATATATAGAAACAAAACGCTCGAGCCAAACGCCGGCCTCTCCCTGCTGAGCTCCCCTACAGGCGCCAAACAGAATTATAATATATATAGAAACAAAACGCTCGAGCCAAACGCCGGCCTCTCCCTGCCGAGCTCCCCTACAGGCGCCAAACAGAATTATAATATATATAGAAACAAAACGCTCGAGCCAAACGCCGGCCTCTCCCTGCCGAGCTCCCCTACAGGCGCCAAACAGAGTTATAATATATATAGAAACAAAACGCTCGAGCCAAACGCCGGCCTCTCCCTGCCGAGCTCCCCTACAGGCGCCAAACAGAATTATAATATATATAGAAACAAAATGCTCGAGCCAAACGCCGGCCTCTCCCTGCCGAGCTCCCCTACAGGCGCCAAACAGAATTATAATATATATAGAAACAAAATGCTCGAGCCAAACGCCGGCCTCTCCCTGCCGAGCTCCCCTACAGGCGCCAAACAGAATTATAATATATATAGAAACAAAATGCTCGAGCCAAACGCCGGCCTCTCCCTGCCGACCTCCCCTACAGGCGCCAAACAGAGTTATAATATATATTGATTATAGAGTCCTTTAGAACATCAAAAAAAGGAAAAGGTTTAGGTTGTGAAATGTATATTTTTTACGATGTTTAAAGAAAGAAACCCTATCAACAAACCCCCCCCCCCCCCCGCAGGGTTGTGGCAATAACACTTCCACTGACATGAATAAATCCCAGAGTTCTAACAAAAAGCGCTGGGAGGGGGGCAATTCCTGGAGGCGGAGCAACCCTAATATTAGTGGCAGTTCTACAGTCGCATTATGGGGGCACAGCAACAAACTCGTATGAGAAACATGGTGGGGACGGGGGTAACAGTCAATATGAACTTCCCTGTTATTAGAGATAAAGTCACTTACTATTCAGCATAATGTAATATGATTAGACCATATATGGGTGTGGCTCTGGCATTTCATTGGTGGAATATAAATACGTTACTGCAAACTCTTCATTGGTGGAATATAAATGGACGTGACTGCGCAAACTTCTGATTGGTGGAATATAAATGGGCGTGACTGTGCAAACTCTCCATTGGTGGAATATAAATGGGCGTGACTGTGCAAACTCTCCATTGGTGGAACATAAATGGGTGTGACTGTGCAAACTCTTCATTGGTGGAATATAAATGGGTGTGACTGTGCAACTCTCCATTGGTGGAATATAAATGGGTGTGACTGTGCAAACTCTTCATTGGTGGAATATAAATGGGTGTGACTGTGCAAACTCTTCATTGGTGGAATATAAATGGGCGTGACTGTGCAAACTCTCCATTGGTGGAATATAAATGGGCGTGACTGTGCAAACTCTTCATTGGTGGAATATAAATGGGCGTGACTGTGCAAACTCTTCATTGGTGGAATATAAATGGACGTGACTGTGCAAACTTCTGATTGTTGGAATATAAATGGATGTGACTGTGCAAACTCTTCATTGGTGGAATATAAATGGGTGTGACTGTGCAAACTCTTCATTGGTGGAATATAAATGGGCGTGACTGTGCAAACTCCATTGGTGGAATATAAATGGGCGTGACTGTGCAAACTCTCCATTGGTGAAATATAAATGGACGTGACTGTGCAAACTTCTGATTGGTGGAATATAAATGGGCGTGACTGTGCAAACTCTTCATTGGTGGAATATAAATGGACTTGACTGTGCAAACTCTCCATTGGTGGAATATAAATGGGTGTGACTGTGCAAACTCTTCATTGGTGGAATATAAATGGACGTGATTGTGCAAACTCTTCATTGGTGGAATAAAAATGGGTGTGACTGTGCAAACTCTTCATTGGTGGAATATAAATGGGTGTGACTGTGCAAACTCTTCATTGGTGGAATATAAATGGGCGTGACTGTGCAAACTCTCCATTGGTGGAATATAAATGGACGTGACTGTGCAAACTTCTGATTGTTGGAATATAAATGGATGTGACTGTGCAAACTCTTCATTGGTGGAATATAAATGGGCGTGACTGTGCAAACTCTTCATTGGTGGAATATAAATGGGTGTGACTGTGCAAACTCTTCATTGGTGGAATATAAATGGACGTGACTGTGCAAACTCTCCATTGGTGGAATATAAATGGGTGTGACTGTGCAAACTCTCCATTGGTGGAATATAAATGGACGTGACTGTGCAAACTTCTGATTGTTGGAATATAAATGGATGTGACTGTGCAAACTCTTCATTGGTGGAATATAAATGGACGTGACTGTGCAAACTCTCCATTGGTGGAATATAAATGGGTGTGACTGTGCAAACTCTTCATTGGTGGAATATAAATGGACGTGACTGTGCAAACTCTCCATTGGTGGAATATAAATGGGTGTGACTGTGCAAACTCTTCATTGGTGGAATATAAATGGGTGTGACTGTGCAAACTCTCTATTGGTGGAATATAAATGGGTGTGACTGTGCAAACTCTTCATTGGTGGAATATAAATGGACGGGACTGTGCAAACTCTCCATTGGTGGAATATAATTGGGTGTGACTGTGCAAACCTATCATTGGTGGAATATAAATGGGCGTGACTGTGCAAACTTATCATTGGTGGAATATAAATGGGTGTGACTGTGCAAACTCTTCATTGGTGGAATATAAATGGGTGTGACTGTACAAACTTATCATTGTTGGAATATAAATGGATGTGACTGTGCAAACTCTTCATTGGTGGAATATAAATGGGTGTGACTGTGCAAACTCTCCATTGGTGGAATATAAATGGGTGTGACTGTGCAAACTCTTTATTGGTGGAATATAAATGGGTGTGACTGTGCAAATTTATCATTGGTGGAATATAAATGGGCGTGCCTGTGCAAACGTATCATTGTTGGAATATAAATGGGCGTGACTGTGCAAAGTTATCATTGTTGGAATATAAATGGGCGTGACTGTGCAAACACAAACTCTTCATTGGTGGAATATAAATGGGTGTGACTGTGCAAACTCTTCATTGGTGGAATATAAATGGGTGTGACTGTGCAAACTCTTCATTGGTGGAATATAAATGGGTGTGACTGTGCAAACTCTTCATTGGTGGAATATAAATGGGTGTGACTGTGCAAACTCTTCATTGGTGGAATATAAATGGGTGTGACTGTGCAAACTTATCATTGTTGGAATATAAATGGGTGTGACTGTGCAAACACAAACTCTTCATTGGTGGAATATAAATGGGTGTGACTGTGCATACTCTTCATTGGTGGAATATAAATGGGTGTGACTGTGCAAACTCTTCATTGGCGGAATATAAATGGGCGTGACTGTGCAAACTCTTCATTGGTGGAATATAAATGGGTGTGACTGTGCAAACTCTTCATTGGTGGAATATAAATGGGTGTGACTGTGCAAACTCTTCATTGGTGGAATATAAATGGGTGTGACTGTGCATACTCTTCATTGGTGGAATATAAATGGGTGTGACTGTGCAAACTCTTCATTGGCGGAATATAAATGGGCGTGGCTGTGCAAACTCTTCATTGGCGGAATATAAATGGGCGTGACTGTGCAAACTCTTCATTGGTGGAATATAAATGGGTGTGACTGTGCAAACTCTTCATTGGCGGAATATAAATGGGCGTGACTGTGCAAACTCTTCATTGGTGGAATATAAATGGGTGTGACTGTGCAAACTCTTCATTGGCTGAATATAAATGGGTGTGACTGTGCAAACTCTTCATTGGCGGAATATAAATGGGTGTGACTGTGCAAACTCTTCATTGGTGGAATATAAATGGGTGTGACTGTGCAAACTTCTGATTGGTGGAATATAAATGGGCGTGACTCTGCAAACTCTCCATTGGTGGAATATAAATGGGTGTGACTGTGCAAACTTTTCATTGGTGGAATATAAATGGGCGTGACTGTGCAAACTCTTCATTGGTGGAATATAAATGGGTGTGACTGTGCAAACTCTTCATTGGTGGAATATAAATGGGCGTGACTATGCAAACTCTTCATTGGTGGAATATAAATGGGCGTGACTATGCAAACTCTTCATTGGTGGACATTTTATCAAGTGCTCAGCCTTCGGTGTGTAGGGTCCATAATACCACTAGAACACTCAAGCGCTCATTCACCAACCATTGTACAGTCTACCTTTCCGCTAAACAGAACAGAACTCAGCTACTGTCACCCAGTTGGGTCACTTAGCAGAAACAAAAGGGAAAACTCACTTTTAATAGAAATTAACCCATGAGAACCCTGAACACCAGGATAGGAAGAAAATACATCCCTAAAGATGCTGCCATTAGGGGTGTAACATGGATTAGATGAACTAGAACCATGGCAGCTGGGAAATATAAAGTGCCAATTCTCTGGAACCATCTGCCACGTGCAGGACTGGACCAAGTTCCCAGAGGAGATCCTATCGGTGAAGGGGCTGAATCACACACAGAAAGATAAATGGGAACTCATTAATGGACAGGGGAGACCTCCAAACAAGGTGCTGAGAAGTTTGTATCTCCTTTGGGTTCTAATGCACTCACTGGAGCGCTGAAACCTCCCTTTAGCCATGGATCTGAAGCCACAGAAAGAGGGGTGACCTGGACAGTCGTTCCTTCTGCTTGGAGAACTCCAAGTGGCTTCTGCCCCAATGGCCTGAGCCACTCATTCATAAAGTAACTTCTATGCCCAAGTTCTTGCTAGAAACATCTATCATTTCTCAGGCCAAAGAGTCTTCCAAGTCAGCTTTCTACGCTCCCCGAGTCGTTGGTGCGATTTTTGGTGGCCCAGAAGGCTGGTTTTCTGCCGGAAGCTTTTGCCACATTCAAAGCAAACAAAGGGTTTCTCCCCCGTGTGAGTTCTCTGGTGCACCGTTAGGTGGGAGTTGACACTGAAGGTTTTGAGGCATTCTGGGCACTGGTATGGCCTCTCGCCTGTGTGTGTTCTCAGATGGACCTTCAGATGGTAGGACTTGGTGAACCTCTTGCCACAAACCTGACACCCATAGGGCCTCTCCCCTGTGTGCGTTCTCTGATGGACCTTGAGGTGGGCGCTTTTGTGAAAACGTTTCTCACACACAAGGCACTTGTATGGCCTCTCTCCTGTGTGGATTCTCTGGTGTATCTTGAGTTTGTAGGAGCTGGAGAAGCCCTTACCGCAATCTCCACATATATAAGGTGCTGGCACCACCGGGCAGCCTCCGAGAAGGGCAGATGAAGGCTGTTGGGGAATGTACACCCCACCACCACCCCCTTCCTGTGGGTTACACGTCCATGGCGTGTGGACTGACTGGTGTAGAAGCAACATCTCACTCTCACTAAAGCTCTGCTGGCATTCGGAGCACTGAAATGCCCTGGGTGGGGTGGGGCTAGATGGGTCGGTAAAGTCGTACGCACACTGGGACTGACCAATCCTGTATATGGATTGACACTTCCGAGCCCGGGGAAGTCGAATGGTGGAAGTGTTATCCCAGTCCTCCTGGGGTAAGTGAGAACTGTTCCCTATGGGCACGTCGTCAGGCTGAAAGGGGGTAAGGCAATCCTCCAATACCCTGCTGCCAAAACCGTCACCTGTTGATCCAAACAGAACAGAACCTGAGTTCTGGGACATATCTAGATAGCAGAACAGTATTAAAACCAGATTGGCTAGACTTACCCTTTATTTCTTCAGTTGTCTTCCATGAGAGAGCAGCCATGTTACTAAGCCTATGGGCGTGGCTACAGGTCTGGCAAAGCCAATCAGCCCTCAGCTCCAGTGATGTGATGGGTATGGCTAGGGGAAAGCATTCACCTGCAGTAGGGAAGATTTATCCTGGGGTGCAGATACCCTTTGGGGCAGAATAGAGTGAGAAGGATCTTGAGAAATAGCTTGTATTGCTCTGGCATTGTAAGGGTTAACAAGGGAAACCTTTGCTCTCAGGCTCACAATGAGACCATTAATTAGAGCCCCCAGCAGGGGGCGGTGTAATGGTGATTCCTTATGCGGAGCTGCACCATTTGGGCAAGGAAGCTGGGGCAGCCAATGGAAAGGAGCTGTGAGCCTAGAGCTGCAGAGGGGCAGTTATGAACGTAGAGGGGTTATAGGGTGGGATCCATATCCCTCTGATTATAGGGCGATGTGTGGGTTCTGACCAGGCCCAGACTGGCGATGTGTGGGTTCTGATCTTTGAGGGAATTGGCGGTACTGTAATGGGTCTAATAGTACTGTAACAGAACCGGCTGTACTGTAATGGGTCTGATTGTACTGTAAGGGTTCTGATTATACTTTGAGGGAATTGCTGGACCTGCAATAAATCTGATTATACTGTAAGGGAGCCGGCTGTACTGTAATGGATCGGACTGTACTGTAATGGATCTGACTGTACTGTAAGGGAGCCGGCTGTACTGTAATGGATCTGACTGTACTGTAAGGGAGCCGGCTGTACTGTAATGGATCGGACTGTACTGTAAGGGAACCGGCTGTACTGTAATGGATCTGACTGTACTGTAAGGGAACCGGCTGTACTGTAATGGATCTGACTGTACTGTAAGGGAGCCGGCTGTACTGTAATGGATCGGACTGTACTGTAAGGGAACCGGCTGTACTGTAATGGATCGGACTGTACTGTAAGAGAACCGACTGTACTGTAATGGATCTGACTGTACTGTAAGGGAACCGGCTGTACTGTAATGGATCTGCCTGTAATATAAGGGAATCGGCTGTACTATAATGGATCTGACTGTACTGTAAGGGAATCGGCAGTACTGTAATGGATCTGACTGTAGTGTAAGGCAACAGGCTGTACTGTAATGGATCTGACTGTACTGTAAGGGAATCGGCTGTACTGTAATGGATCTGACTGTACTGTAAGTGAATCGTCTGTGCTGTAATGGATCTGCCTGTACTATAAGGGAATTGGCTGTACTATAATGGATCTGACTGTACTGTAAGGGAATCGGCTGTACTGTAATGGATCTGACTGTACTGTAAAAGAACAGGGTGTACTGTAATGGATCTGACTGTACTGTAAGTTAATTGGCTGTACTGTAATGGATCTGACTTACTGTAATGGAATCGGCTGTACTATAATGTGATCTGCCTGTACTGTAAGGAAACTGGCTGTACTGTAATGGATCTGACTGTACTGTAAGGGAACCGACTGTACTGTAATGGATCTGACTGTACTGTAAGGAAACTGGCTGTACTGTAATGGATCTGACTGTACTGTAAGGGAACCGACTACTGTAATGGATCTGACTGTACTGTAAGGAAACTGGCTGTACTGTAATGGATCTGACTGTACTGTAAGGGAACCGACTGTACTGTAATGGATCTGACTGTACTGTAAGAGAACCGGCTGTACTGTAATGGATCTGACTGTAGTGTAAGGAAACCGGCTGTACTGTAATGGGTCTGACTGTACTGTAAGGGAACCGGCTGTACTGTAATGGATCTGACTGTACTATAAGGGAATCGGCTGTACTATAATGGATCTGACTGTACTGTAAGGGAATCGGCTGTACTGTAATGGATCTGACTGTACTGTAAAAGAAGAGGGTGTACTGTAATGTATCTGACTGTACTGTAAGTTAATTGGCTGTACTGTAATGGATCTGACTTACTGTAATGGAATCGGCTGTACTATAATGTGATCTGACTGTACTGTAAGGAAACTGGCTGTACTGTAATGGATCGGACTGTACTGTAAGAGAACCAGCTGTACTGTAATGGATCTGACTGTACTGTAAGGGAACCAGCTGTACTGTAATGGATCTGACTGTACTGTAAGAGAACCGGCTGTACTGTAATGGATCTGACTGTAGTGTAAGGAAACCGGCTGTACTGTAATGGATCGGACTGTACTGTAAGGGAACCGGCTGTACTGTAATGGATCGGACTGTACTGTAAGGGAACCGGCTGTACTGTAATGGATCGGACTGTACTGTAATGTAACCGGCTGCACTGTAATGGATCTGACTGTACTGTAGGGGAACCGGCTGTACTGTAATGGATCTGACTGTACTGTAAGAGAACCGACTGTACTGTAATGGATCTGACTGTACTGTAAGGGAACCGGCTGCACTGTAATGGATCTGACTGTACTGTAGGGGAACCGGCTGTACTGTAATGGATCTGACTGTACTGTAAGAGAACCGACTGTACTGTAATGGATCTGACTGTACTGTAAGGGAACCGGCTGCACTGTAATGGATCTGACTGTACTGTAGGGGAACCGGCTGTACTGTAATGGATCTGACTGTACTGTAAGAGAACCGACTGTACTGTAATGGATCTGACTGTACTGTAAGGGAACCGGCTGTACTGTAATGGATCGGACTGTACTGTAATGGAATCGGCTGTACTATAATGTGATCTGACTGTACTGTAAGGAAACTGGCTGTACTGTAATGGATCGGACTGTACTGTAAGAGAACCAGCTGTACTGTAATGGATCTGACTGTACTGTAAGGGAACCAGCTGTACTGTAATGGATCTGACTGTACTGTAAGAGAACCGGCTGTACTGTAATGGATCTGACTGTAGTGTAAGGAAACCGGCTGTACTGTAATGGATCGGACTGTACTGTAAGGCAACAGGCTGTACTGTAATGGATCTGACTGTACTGTAAGGGAACCGGCTGTACTGTAATGGATCTGCCTGTAATATAAGGGAATCGGCTGTACTATAATGGATCTGACTGTAGTGTAAGGCAACAGGCTGTACTGTAATGGATCTGATTGTACTGTAAGAGAACCGGCTGTACTGTAATGGATCGGACTGTACTGTAAGGGAACCGGCTGTACTATAATGGATCTGACTGTAGTGTAAGGCAACAGGCTGTACTGTAATGGATCTGATTGTACTGTAAGGGAACCGGCTGTACTGTAATGGATCTGCCTGTAATATAAGGGAATCGGCTGTACTATAATGGATCTGACTGTACTGTAAGGGAATCGGCAGTACTGTAATGGATCTGACTGTAGTGTAAGGCAACAGGCTGTACTGTAATGGATCTGACTGTACTGTAAGTGAATCGGCTGTGCTGTAATGGATCTGCCTGTACTGTAAGGGAATCGGCTGTACTATAATGGATCTGACTGTACTGTAAGGGAATCGGCTGTACTGTAATGGATCTGACTGTACTGTAAGTGAATCGGCTGTGCTGTAATGGATCTGCCTGTACTATAAGGGAATTGGCTGTACTATAATGGATCTGACTGTACTGTAAGGGAATCGGCAGTACTGTAATGGATCTGACTGTAGTGTAAGGCAACAGGCTGTACTGTAATGGATCTGATTGTACTGTAAGGGAACCGGCTGTACTGTAATGGATCTGCCTGTAATATAAGGGAATCGGCTGTACTATAATGGATCTGACTGTACTGTAAGGGAATCGGCTGTACTGTAATGGATCTGACTGTACTGTAAGTGAATCGGCTGTGCTGTAATGGATCTGCCTGTACTGTAAGGGAATCGGCTGTACTATAATGGATCTGACTGTACTGTAAGGGAATCGGCTGTACTGTAATGGATCTGACTGTACTGTAAGTGAATCGGCTGTGCTGTAATGGATCTGCCTGTACTATAAGGGAATTGGCTGTACTATAATGGATCTGACTGTACTGTAAGGGAATCGGCTGTACTGTAATGGATCTGACTGTACTGTAAAAGAACAGGGTGTACTGTAATGGATCTGACTGTACTGTAAGTTAATTGGCTGTACTGTAATGGATCTGACTTACTGTAATGGAATCGGCTGTACTATAATGTGATCTGCCTGTACTGTAAGGAAACTGGCTGTACTGTAATGGATCTGACTGTACTGTAAGGGAACCGACTGTACTGTAATGGATCTGACTGTACTGTAAGGAAACTGGCTGTACTGTAATGGATCTGACTGTACTGTAAGGGAACCGACTACTGTAATGGATCTGACTGTACTGTAAGGAAACTGGCTGTACTGTAATGGATCTGACTGTACTGTAAGGGAACCGACTGTACTGTAATGGATCTGACTGTACTGTAAGGGAACCGGCTGTACTGTAATGGATCTGACTGTACTGTAAGAGAACCGGCTGTACTGTAATGGATCTGACTGTAGTGTAAGGAAACCGGCTGTACTGTAATGGATCTGACTGTAGTGTAAGGCAACAGGCTGTACTGTAATGGATCTGACTGTACTGTAAGTGAATCGGCTGTGCTGTAATGGATCTGCCTGTACTATAAGGGAATCGGCTGTACTATAATGGATCTGACTGTACTGTAAGGGAATCGGCTGTACTGTAATGTATCTGACTGTACTGTAAGTTAATTGGCTGTACTGTAATGGATCTGACTTACTGTAATGGAATCGGCTGTACTATAATGTGATCTGACTGTACTGTAAGGAAACTGGCTGTACTGTAATGGATCGGACTGTACTGTAAGAGAACCAGCTGTACTGTAATGGATCTGACTGTACTGTAAGGGAACCAGCTGTACTGTAATGGATCTGACTGTACTGTAAGAGAACCGGCTGTACTGTAATGGATCTGACTGTAGTGTAAGGAAACCGGCTGTACTGTAATGGATCTGACTGTACTGTAAGGGAACCGGCTGTACTGTAATGGATCGGACTGTACTGTAAGGGAACCAGCTGTACTGTAATGGATCTGACTGTACTGTAAGGGAACCGGCTGTACTGTAATGGATCGGACTGTACTGTAAGGGAACCGGCTGTACTGTAATGGATCGGACTGTACTGTAATGTAACCGGCTGCACTGTAATGGATCTGACTGTACTGTAGGGGAACCGGCTGTACTGTAATGGATCTGACTGTACTGTAAGAGAACCGACTGTACTGTAATGGATCTGACTGTACTGTAAGGGAACCGGCTGCACTGTAATGGATCTGACTGTACTGTAGGGGAACCGGCTGTACTGTAATGGATCTGACTGTACTGTAAGAGAACCGACTGTACTGTAATGGATCTGACTGTACTGTAAGGGAACCGGCTGTACTGTAATGGATCGGACTGTACTGTAATGGAATCGGCTGTACTATAATGTGATCTGACTGTACTGTAAGGAAACTGGCTGTACTGTAATGGATCGGACTGTACTGTAAGAGAACCAGCTGTACTGTAATGGATCTGACTGTACTGTAAGGGAACCAGCTGTACTGTAATGGATCTGACTGTACTGTAAGAGAACCGGCTGTACTGTAATGGATCTGACTGTAGTGTAAGGAAACCGGCTGTACTGTAATGGATCGGACTGTACTGTAAGGGAACCGGCTGTACTGTAATGGATCTGACTGTACTGTAAGAGAACCGACTGTACTGTAATGGATCTGACTTACTGTAATGGAATCGGCTGTACTATAATGTGATCTGACTGTACTGTAAGGAAACTGGCTGTACTGTAATGGATCGGACTGTACTGTAAGAGAACCAGCTGTACTGTAATGGATCTGACTGTACTGTAAGGGAACCGGCTGTACTGTAATGGATCTGACTGTACTGTAAGAGAACCGGCTGTACTGTAATGGATCTGACTGTAGTGTAAGGAAACCGGCTGTACTGTTATGGATCGGACTGTACTGTAAGGGAACCGGCTGTACTGTAATGGATCTGACTGTACTGTAAGGGAACCAGCTGTACTGTAATGGATCTGACTGTACTGTAAGAGAACCGGCTGTACTGTAATGGATCTGACTGTAGTGTAAGGGAACCGGCTGTACTGTAATGGATCTGACTGTAGTGTAAGGAAACCGGCTGTACTGTAATGGATCGGACTGTACTGTAAGGGAACCAGCTGTACTGTAATGGATCTGACTGTACTGTAAGAGAACCGGCTGTACTGTAATGGATCTGACTGTAGTGTAAGGAAACCGGCTGTACTGTAATGGATCGGACTGTACTGTAAGGGAACCAGCTGTACTGTAATGGATCTGACTGTACTGTAAGGGAACCGGCTGTACTGTAATGGATCGGACTGTACTGTAAGGGAACCGGCTGTACTGTAATGGATCGGACTGTACTGTAATGTAACCGGCTGCACTGTAATGGATCTGACTGTACTGTAGGGGAACCGGCTGTACTGTAATGGATCTGACTGTACTGTAAGAGAACCGACTGTACTGTAATGGATCTGACTGTACTGTAAGGGAACCGGCTGCACTGTAATGGATCTGACTGTACTGTAGGGGAACCGGCTGTACTGTAATGGATCTGACTGTACTGTAAGAGAACCGACTGTACTGTAATGGATCTGACTGTACTGTAAGGGAACCGGCTGTACTGTAATGGATCGGACTGTACTGTAATGGAATCGGCTGTACTATAATGTGATCTGACTGTACTGTAAGGAAACTGGCTGTACTGTAATGGATCGGACTGTACTGTAAGAGAACCAGCTGTACTGTAATGGATCTGACTGTACTGTAAGGGAACCAGCTGTACTGTAATGGATCTGACTGTACTGTAAGAGAACCGGCTGTACTGTAATGGATCTGACTGTAGTGTAAGGAAACCGGCTGTACTGTAATGGATCGGACTGTACTGTAAGGGAACCGGCTGTACTGTAATGGATCTGACTGTACTGTAAGAGAACCGACTGTACTGTAATGGATCTGACTGTACTGTAAGGGAACCGGCTGTACTGTAATGGATCGGACTGTACTGTAAGGGAACCGGCTGTACTGTAATGGATCGGACTGTACTGTAAGGGAACCGGCTGTACTGTAATGGATCTGACTGTACTGTAAGGGAACCGGCTGTACTGTAATGGATCTGACTGTACTGTAAGAGAACCGACTGTACTGTAATGGATCTGACTGTACTGTAAGGGAACCGGCTGTACTGTAATGGATCGGACTGTACTGTAAGAGAACCGACTGTACTGTAATGGATCTGACTGTACTGTAAGGAAACCGGCTGTACTGTAATGGATCTGACTGTACTGTAAGAGAACCGGCTGTACTGTAATGGATCTGACTGTACTGTAAGGAAACCGGCTGTACTGTAATGGATCGGACTGTACTGTAAGGGAACCGGCTGTACTGTAATGGATCGGACTGTACTGTAAGAGAACCGGCTGTACTGTAATGGATCTGACTGTACTGTAATGGATCTGACTGTACTGTAATGGATCTGACTGTACTGTAAGGAAACCGGCTGTACTGTAATGGATCTGACTGTACTGTAAGAGAACCGGCTGTACTGTAATGGATCTGACTGTACTGTAAGGAAACCGGCTGTACTGTAATGGATCGGACTGTACTGTAAGGGAACCGGCTGTACTGTAATGGATCGGACTGTACTGTAAGAGAACCGGCTGTACTGTAATGGATCTGACTGTACTGTAATGGATCTGACTGTACTGTAAGGGAACCGGCTGTACTATAATGGATCTGACTGTAGTGTAAGGCAACAGGCTGTACTGTAATGGATCTGACTGTACTGTAAGTGAATCGGCTGTGCTGTAATGGATCTGCCTGTACTATAAGGGAATCGGCTGTACTATAATGGATCTGACTGTACTGTAAGGGAATCGGCAGTACTGTAATGGATCTGACTGTAGTGTAAGGCAACAGGCTGTACTGTAATGGATCTGACTGTACTGTAAGTGAATCGGCTGTGCTGTAATGGATCTGCCTGTACTGTAAGGGAATCGGCTGTACTATAATGGATCTGACTGTACTGTAAGGGAATCGGCTGTACTATAATGGATCTGACTGTAGTGTAAGGCAACAGGCTGTACTGTAATGGATCTGACTGTACTGTAAGTGAATCGGCTGTGCTGTAATGGATCTGCCTGTACTATAAGGGAATCAGCTGTACTATAATGGATCTGACTGTACTGTAAGGGAATCGGCTGTACTGTAATGGATCTGACTGTACTGTAAAAGAACAGGGTGTACTGTAATGGATCTGACTGTACTGTAAGTTAATTGGCTGTACTGTAATGGATCTGACTTACTGTAATGGAATCGGCTGTACTATAATGTGATCTGACTGTACTGTAAGGGAACCGGCTGTACTGTAATGGATCTGACTACTGTAAGGGAACCAGCTGTACTGTAATGGATCTGACTGTACTGTAAGAGAACCGGCTGTACTGTAATGGATCTGACTGTAGTGTAAGGAAACCGGCTGTACTGTAATGGATCGGACTGTACTGTAAGGGAACCGGCTGTACTGTAATGGATCGGACTGTACTGTAAGAGAACCGGCTGTACTGTAATGGATCTGACTGTACTGTAATGGATCTGACTGTACTGTAAGGGAATCGGCTGTACTATAATGGATCTGACTGTAGTGTAAGGCAACAGGCTGTACTGTAATGGATCTGACTGTACTGTAAGTGAATCGGCTGTGCTGTAATCGATCTGACTGTACTGTAAGGGAATCGGCTGTACTATAATGGATCTGCCTGTACTATAAGGGAATCGGCTGTACTATAATGGATCTGCCTGTACTGTAAGGGAACCGGCTGTACTGTAATGGATCTGCCTGTACTATTAGGGAATCGGCTGTACTATAATGGATCTGACTGTACTGTAAGGGAATCGGCTGTACTGTAATGGATCTGACTGTACTGTAAAAGAACAGGGTGTACTGTAATGGATCTGACTGTACTGTAAGTTAATTGGCTGTACTGTAATGGATCTGACTTACTGTAATGGAATCGGCTGTACTATAATGTAATCTGACTGTACTGTAAGAGAATCGGCTGTACTGTAATGGATCTGCCTGTACTGTAAGGAAACTGGCTGTACTGTAATGGATCTGACTGTACTGTAAGGGAACCAGCTGTACTGTAATGGATCTGACTGTACTGTAAGGGAACCAGCTGTACTGTAATGGATCTGACTGTACTGTAAGAGAACCGGCTGTACTGTAATGGATCCGACTGTACTGTAAGGGAACCGGCTGTACTGTAATGGATCTGATTATACTGTAAGGGAGCCGGCTGTACTGTAATGGATCGGACTGTACTGTAAGGGAACCGGCTGTACTGTAATAGGTCTGATTATACTGTAAGGGGACCGACTGTACTATAATGGGTCTGATTGTACCGTAAGGGAACCGACTGTACTGTAATTGGACTGATTGTACTGTAAGGGAACCGGCTGTACTGTAATGGATCTGACTGTACTGTAAGGGAACCGACTGTACTATAATGGGTCTGATTGTACTGTAAGGGAACCGGCTGTACTGTAATGGATCTGACTGTACTGTAAGGGAACCGACTGTACTATAATGGGTCTGATTGTACTGTAAGGGAACCGGCTGTACTGTAATGGATCTGACTGTACTGTAAGGGAACCGACTGTACTATAATGGGTCTGATTGTATCGTAAGGGAACCGACTGTACTGTAATTGGACTGATTGTACTGTAAGGGAATCGGCTGTACTGTAATGGATCTGACTGTACTGTAAGAGAACCGGCTGTACTGTAATGGATCTGATGGACTGTAAGGGAATCGGCTGTACTACAATGGATCTGACTGTACTGTAAGGGAACCGGCTGTACTACAATGGATCTGACTGTACTGTAAGGGAACCGTCTGTACTATAATGGGTCTGATTGTACCGTAAGGGAACCGACTGTACTGTAATTGGACTGATTGTACTGTAAGGGAATCGGCTGTACTGTAATGGATCTGACTGTACTGTAAGAGAACCGGCTGTACTGTAATGGATCTGATGGACTGTAAGGGAATCGGCTGTACTACAATGGATCTGACTGTACTGTAAGGGAATCGGCTGTACTACAATGGATCTGACTGTACTGTAAGTGAATCGGCTGTACTGTAATGGATCTGACTGTACTGTAAGGGAATCGGCTGTACTACAATGGATCTGACTGTACTGTAAGTGAATCGGCTGTACTATAATGGATCTGACTGTACTGTAAGGGAATCGGCTGTACTGTAATGGATCTGACTGTACTGTAAGAGAACCGGCTGTACTGTAATGGATCTGACTGTACTGTAAGGGAACCGGCTGTACTGTAATGGATCTGATTATACTGTAAGGGAACCGACTGTACTGTAATGGATCTGATTATACTGTAAGGGAACCGACTGTACTATAATGGGTCTGATTGTACCGCAAGGGAACCGACTGTACTGTAATGGATCTGACTGTACTGTAAGGGAATCGGCTGTACTGTAATGGATCTGACTGTACTGTAAGAGAACAGGCTGTACTGTAATGGATCTGACTGTACTGTAAGGGATCTGACTGTACTGTAAGGGAATCGGCTGTACTATAATGGATCTGACTGTACTGTAAGTGAATCGGCTGTACTGTAATGGATCTGACTGTACTGTAAGGGAATCGGCTGTACTATAATGGATCTGACTGTACTGTAAGAGAACCGGCTGTACTGTAATGGATCTGACTGTACTGTAAGTGAATCGGCTGTACTATAATGGATCTGACTGTACTGTAAGGGAATCGGCTGTACTGTAATGGACCTGACTGTACTGTAAGAGAACCGGCTGTACTGTAATGGATCTGCCTGTACTGTAAGGAAACGGGCTGTACTGTAATGGATCTGACTGTACTGTAAGGGAACCAACTGTACTGTAATGGATCTGACTGTACTGTAAGTGAATCGGCTGTACTGTAATGGATCTGACTGTACTGTAAGGGAATCGGCTGTACTATAATGGATCTGACTGTACTGTAAGTGAATCGGCTGTACTGTAATGGATCTGACTGTACTGTAAGGGAATCGGCTGTACTGTAATGGATCTGACTGTACTGTAAGAGAACCGGCTGTACTACAATGGATCTGACTGTACTGTAAGTGAATCGGCTGTACTGTAATGGATCTGACTGTACTGTAAGGGAATCGGCTGTACTACAATGGATCTGACTGTACTGTAAGTGAATCGGCTGTACTATAATGGATCTGACTGTACTGTAAGGGAATCGGCTGTACTGTAATGGATCTGACTGTACTGTAAGAGAACCGGCTGTACTGTAATGGATCTGATTATACTGTAAGGGAACCGACTGTACTGTAATGGATCTGATTATACTGTAAGGGAACCGACTGTACTATAATGGGTCTGATTGTACCGCAAGGGAACCGACTGTACTGTAATGGATCTGACTGTACTGTAAGGGAATCGGCTGTACTGTAATGGATCTGACTGTACTGTAAGAGAACAGGCTGTACTGTAATGGATCTGACTGTACTGTAAGGGATCTGACTGTACTGTAAGGGAATCGGCTGTACTATAATGGATCTGACTGTACTGTAAGTGAATCGGCTGTACTGTAATGGATCTGACTGTACTGTAAGGGAATCGGCTGTACTATAATGGATCTGACTGTACTGTAAGAGAACCGGCTGTACTGTAATGGATCTGACTGTACTGTAAGTGAATCGGCTGTACTATAATGGATCTGACTGTACTGTAAGGGAATCGGCTGTACTGTAATGGACCTGACTGTACTGTAAGAGAACCGGCTGTACTGTAATGGATCTGCCTGTACTGTAAGGAAACGGGCTGTACTGTAATGGATCTGACTGTACTGTAAGGGAACCAACTGTACTGTAATGGATCTGACTGTATTGTAAGGGAACCAACTGTACTGTAATGGATCTGACTGTACTGTAAGAGAACCGGCTGTACTGTAATGGATCTGACTGTACTGTAAGGGAACCGGCTGTACTGTAATGGATCTGACTGTACTGTAAGGGAACCAACTGTACTGTAATGGATCTGACTGTACTGTAAGGGAACCAACTGTACTGTAATGGATCTGACTGTACTGTAAGAGAACCGGCTGTACTGTAATGGATCTGACTGTACTGTAAGGGAACCGGCTGTACTGTAATGGATCTGATTATACTGTAAGGGAACCGGCTGTACTGTAATGGGTCTGACTGTACTGTAATGGATCTGACTGTACTGTAAGTGAATCGGCTGTACCGTAATGGATCTGACTGTACTGTAAGGGAATCGGCTTTACTATAATGGATCTGACTGTACTGTAAGAGAACCAGCTGTATTGAAATGGATCTGCCTGTACTGTAAGGAAACTGGCTGTACTGTAATGGATCTGACTATACTGTAAGAGAACCGGCTGTACTGTAATGGATCTGACTGTACTGTAAGTGAATCGGCTGTACCGTAATGGATCTGACTGTACTGTAAGGGAATCGGCTTTACTATAATGGATCTGACTGTACTGTAAGAGAACCAGCTGTATTGAAATGGATCTGCCTGTACTGTAAGGAAACAGGCTGTACTGTAATGGATCTGACTGTACTGTAAGGAAACCAGCTGTACTGTAATGGATCTGGCTGTACTGTAATGGATCTGACTGTACTGTAAGAGAACCGGCTGTACTGAAATAGATCTGCCTGTACTGTAAGGGAATCGGCTGTACTGTAATGGATCTGACTGTACTGTAAGGGAACAGGCTGTACTGTAATGGATCTGACTGTACTGTAAGGGAATCGGCTGTACTGTAATGGATCTGACTGTACTGTAAGGGAACAGGCTGTACTGTAATGGGTCTGACTGTACTGTAAGAGAACCGGCTGTACTGTGATGGATCTGATTATACTGTAAGGGAATCGGCTGTACTGTAATGGATCTGACTGTACTGTAAGAGAACAGGCTGTACTGTAATGGATCTGACTGTACTGTAAGTGAATCGGCTGTACTGTAATGGATCTGACTGTACTGTAAGGGAATCGGCTGTACTATAATGGATCTGACTGTAGTGTAAGGGAATCGGCTGTACTATAATGGATCTGACTGTACTGTAAGTGAATCGGCTGTACTGTAATGGATCTGACTGTACTGTAAGGGAATCGGCTGTACTGTAATGGATCTGACTGTACTGTAAGGGAACAGGCTGTACTGTAATGGGTCTGACTGTACTGTAAGAGAACCGGCTGTACTGTGATGGATCTGATTATACTGTAAGGGAATCGGCTGTACTGTAATGGATCTGACTGTACTGTAAGAGAACAGGCTGTACTGTAATGGATCTGACTGTACTGTAAGTGAATCGGCTGTACTGTAATGGATCTGACTGTACTGTAAGGGAATCGGCTGTACTATAATGGATCTGACTGTAGTGTAAGGGAATCGGCTGTACTATAATGGATCTGACTGTACTGTAAGAGAACCGGCTGTACTGAAATGGATCTGCCTGTACTGTAAGGAAACTGGTTGTACTATAATGGGTCTGATTCTACCATAAGGGAACCGACTGTACTGTAATTGGACTGATTGTACTGTAAGGGAACCGGCTGTACTGTAATGCGTCTGATTGTACTATAAGGGTTCTGATTATACTTTGAAAGAACTGGTGGTATTGTAATGGGTCTGACTGTACTGTAAGGGTTCTGATTGTACTATAATGGATCTGACTGTACTGTAAAGCCCAAACTGGCGATGTCTGGGTTCTGACCAGGCCCAGACTGGCGATGTGTGGGTTATAACCAGGCCCTGACTGGCGATGTGTGGGTTCTGACCAGGCCCGGAACTGGCGATGTGTGGGTTCTGACCAGGCCCAGAACTGGCAATGTGTGGGTTCTGACCAGGCCCGGAACTGGCGATGTGTGGGTTCTGACCAGGCCCAGAACTGGCGATGTGTGGGTTCTGACCAGGCCCGGAACTGGCGATGTGTGGGTTCTGACCAGGCCCGGAACTGGCGATGTGTGGGTTCTGACCAGGCCCAGACTGGCGATGTGTGGGTTCTGACCAGGCCCAGACTGGCGATGTGTGGGTTCTGACCAGGCCCGGACTGGCGATGTGTGGGTTCTGACCAGGCCCGGACTGGCGATGTGTGGGTTCTGACCAGGCCCGGACTGGCGATGTGTGGGTTCTGACCAGGCCCAGACTGGCGATGTGTGGGTTCTGACCAGGCCTGGAATGGCGATGTGTGGGTTCTGACCAGGCCCAGACTGGCGATGTGTGGGTTCTGACCAGGCCCAGACTGGCGATGTGTGGGTTCTGACCAGGCCTGGAATGGCAACGTGTGGGTTCAGGCAAATGCCAGGGGGGCTCTGGCACCCCACTACCCCCTATCTAATGCCCCATTGCCCTCCCTCACCTGCATCCTGTTCTTCTCCAAAATCCTCATTTTCCGTCTCCTGGATGTTCAGCCAGAAAGGCTCCTCCTCCCTCTCTATAGTGACGGAAATGCCGGACCTCACGCTCTGGTCACCTGGGAACAGACAGAGAATCTCAGGTCCAGTTGTTCTGCCTTAGTGCCACCCACAGCCTAGAAGGGAAGATTTGTGTTACTGCCCTTTGGGGGCAAATCAGAGCTGCCCAGTCAGACAGGGGCAGAGGCTATTTCTGCTGGGGGCAATGGCTCCCTGGGGCTGATTTCCACCAGTTAAGTTGCCAATTGCCAGAAGGCAACAGAGAAGTTGGCCGGGACAGACCGTTGCCCAGCCGGGCCCACTTGTTGCTATGGATTGGCAATGACACAATGACGGATGGGGCCACCCATGCCCAATGCTTGGAATCGGGACCCACAGCCTAAAGAACTCCGGGTCCAACAGGAGTTTCTGTCCAGCCCATGTAATTTTGGAGTCTTGGTCAGAACCTGTTTGGACCCACACAGTATGGCCAATATGAATGGGCTCCTCAGCAAGAGAAAGGATTCAGTTCTCACTCACTCTCCCCGGTGTCTCCATTCTCGGGTTCCGGGTCAGGACAGGCCTCAAACACCAGCTCGTCGGGCTTTATGCGCAGAAATATGTCCGGCTTCAGCACAGTGAGCTCTGCAGCAACACAAACAGACCCACGGTATCAGTGCCGCGTGGTACCGAGTAAAACACACTGTCCGATCCACTCAGAACCAGGCACCTGTAACTGATGCCCCTCATTGGACTGTAAGTGTTCTGATTATACTTTGAAGGAATTGACGGTACTGTAATGGGTCTAATAGTACGGAACCGGCTGTACTGTAATGGGTCTGACTATACTGTAAGGGAACCAGCTGTACTGTAATGGATCTGACTGTACTGTAAGGGAACCGACTGTACTATAATGGGTCTGACTATACTGTAAGGGAACCGACTGTACTGTAATGGGTCTGACTATACTGTAAGGGAACCGACTGTACTGTAATGGGTCTGACTATACTGTAAGGGAACCGACTGTACTGTAATGGGTCTGACTGTACTGTAAGGGAACCGGCTGTACTGTAATGGGTCTGACTGTACTGTAAGGGAACCGGCTGTACTGTAATGGGTCTGACTGTACTGTAAGGGAACCGGCTGTACTGTAATGGGTCTGACTGTACTGTAAGGGAACCGACTGTACTATAATGGATCTGACTGTACTGTAAGGGAACCGACTGTACTGTAATGGATCTGACTGTACTGTAAGGGAACCGACTGTACTGTAATGGGTCTGACTGTACTGTAAGGGAACCGGCTGTACTGTAATGGGTCTGACTGTACTGTAAGTGAATCGGCTGTACTATAATGGGTCTGACTGTACTGTAAGTGAATCGGCTGTACTATAATGGGTCTGACTGTACTGTAAGTGAATCGGCTGTACTATAATGGGTCTGACTGTACTGTAAGTGAATCGGCTGTACTATAATGGGTCTGACTGTACTGTAAGTGAATCGGCTGTACTGTAATGGGTCTGACTGTACTGTAAGGGAACCGGCTGTACTGTAATGGATCTGACTTTACTTTAAGGAAAACGGTTGTAATCTAATGGATCTGACTGTACTGTAAGTAAATCGGCTGTATTATAATGGGTTTGACTATACTGTAAGGGAACTGACTGTACAGGTATAGGACCCATTATCCAGAATGCTCGGGACCAAGGCTATTCCGGATAAGGGGTCTTTCTGTAAGTTGGATCTCCATACCTTAAGTCTACTAAACAATCAATAAAACATGAATTAAACCCTATGGGATTGTTTTGCATCCAATAAGGATTAATTATATCTTAGCTGGGATCAATTACAAGGTACTGTTTTATTACTACAAAGAAAAATGAAATCAGTTTTAAAATTCAGAATTATTTGATTAAAATGGAGTCTATGGGAGACAGGCATTCCGTAATTCGGAGCTTTTTGGATAATGGATTTCCGGATAAGGGATCCCATACCTGTACTATAATCGGTCTGACTATATTGTAAGGGAACCAACTGTACTGTAATAGGTCTGACTGTACTGTAAGTGAATCGGCTGTACTGTAATGGGTCTGATTGTACCGTAAGGGAACAGACTGTACTGTAATGGATCTGACTGTACTGTAAGTGAATCAGCTGTACTGTAATGGATCTGACTGTACTGTAAGTGAATCAGCTGTACTGTAATGGATCTGACTGTACTGTAAGGGAACCGGCTGTACTGTAATGGGTCTGACTGTACTGTAAGTGAATCAGCTGTACTGTAATGGATCTGACTGTACTGTAAGGGAACTGGCTGTACTGCAATGGATCTGACTATACTGTAAGGGAACCAACTGTACTATAATGGGTCTGACTGTACTATAATGGGTCTGGTTGTACCTTAAGGGAACCGACTGTACTGTAATTGGACTGATTGTACGGTAAGGGAACCGGCTGTACTATAATGGATCTGACTGTACTGTAATGGGTCTGACTGTACTGTAAGGGAACCGGCTGTACTGCAATGGATCTGATTATACTGTAAGGGAACCAACTGTACTATAATGGGTCTGACTGTACTATAATGGGTCTGGTTGTACCTTAAGGGAACCGACTGTACTGTAATTGGACTGATTGTACCGTAAGGGAACCGGCTGTACTATAATGGATCTGACTGTACTGTAAGGGAACCGCCTGTATTGTAATGGGTCTGACTGTACTGTAAGGAAAACGACTGTACTGTAATTGGACTGATTGTACCGTAAGGAACCGACTGCACTGTAATTGGACTGATTGTACCTTAAGGGAACCAGCTGTACTATAATGGATCTGACTGTACTGTAAGGGAACCGGCTGTATTGTAATGGGTCTGACTGTACTGTAAGGGAACCGGCTATACTATAATTGGTCTGACTGTACTATAATGGATCTGACTGTATTGTAAGAGAACCAGCTGTACTGTAATGGATCTGACTGTACTGTAAGTGAATCGGCTGTACTGTAATGGATCTGACTGTACTGTAAGGGAACCGGCTGTACTGTAATGGATCTGACTGTACTGTAAGGATACCGGCTGTACTGTAATGGGTCTGACTGTACTGTAAGTGAATCGGCTGTACTGTAATGGATCTGACTGTACTATAAGGGAACCGGCTGTAATGTAATGGATCTGACTGTACTGTAAGGAAACCGGCTGTACTGTAATGGATCTGACTGTACTGTAAGGATACCGGCTGTACTGTAATGGGTCTGACTGTACTGTAAGTGAATCGGCTGTACTGTAATGGATCTGACTGTACTATAAGGGAACCGGCTGTAATGTAATGGATCTGACTGTACTGTAAGGAAACCGGCTGTACTGTAATGGATCTGACTGTACTGAAAGGGAACCGGCTGTACTGTAATGGATCTGACTGTACTGTAAGGATACCGGCTGTACTGTAATGGATCTGACTGTACTGTAAGGATACCGGCTGTACTGTAATGGATCTGACTGTACTGTAAGGAAACCGGCTGTACTGTAATGGATCTGACTGTACTGTAAGGATACCGGCTGTACTGTAATGGGTCTGACTGTACTGTAAGGGAACCGGCTGTACTGTAATGGATCTGACTGTACTGTAAGGAAACCGGCTGTACTGTAATGGATCTGACTGTACTGAAAGGGAACCGGCTGTACTGTAATGGATCTGACTGTACTGTAAGGGAACCAGCTGTACTGTAATGGATCTGACTGTACTGTAAGGAAACCGGCTGTACTGTAATGGATCTGACTGTACTGTAAGGATACCGGCTGTACTGTAATGGATCTGACTGTACTATAAGGATACCGGCTGTACTGTAATGGATCTGACTGTACTGTAAGGATACCGGCTGTACTGTAATGGATCTGACTGTACTGTAAGGATACCGGCTGTACTGTAATGGATCTGACTGTACTATAAGGATACCGGCTGTACTGTAATGGATCTGACTGTACTGTAAGGATACCGGCTGTACTGTAATGGATCTGACTGTACTGTAAGGATACCGGCTGTACTGTAATGGATCTGACTGTACTGAAAGGGAACAGGCTGTACTGTAATGGATCTGACTGTACTGTAAGGAAACCGGCTGTACTGTAATGGATCTGACTGTACTGAAAGGGAACCGGCTGTACTGTAATGGATCTGACTGTACTGTAAGGAAACCGGCTGTACTGTAATGGATCTGACTGTACTGAAAGGGAGCCGGCTGTACTGTAATGGGTCTGACTGTACTGTAAGGGAACCGGCTGTACTGTAATGGATCTGACTGTACTGTAAGGAAACCGGCTGTACTGTAATGGATCTGACTGTACTGAAAGGGAACCGGCTGTACTGTAATGGATCTGACTGTACTGTAAGGGAACCAGCTGTACTGTAATGGATCTGACTGTACTGTAAGGAAACCGGCTGTACTGTAATGGATCTGACTGTACTTAAAGGGAACCGGCTGTACTGTAATGGATCTGACTGTACTGAAAGGGAACCGGCTGTACTGTAATGGATCTGACTGTAATGTAAGGATACCGGCTGTACTGTAATGGGTCTGACTGTACTGTAAGGAAACCGGCTGTACTGTAAGGGAACCGGCTGTACTGTAATAGGTCTGACTGTACTGTAAGGGAACCGGCTGTACTGTAATGAGTCTGATTTTACCGTAAGGGAACCGGCTGTACTGTAATTGATCTGACTGTGCTGTAAGTGAATCGCCTGTACTGTAATGGATCTGACTGTACTGTAAGGAAACCGGCTGTACTGTAATGGGTCTGACTGTACTGTAAGGGAACCGGCTGTACTGTAATGGATCTGACTGTACTGTAAGGAAACCGGCTGTACTGTAATGGATCTGACTGTACTGAAAGGGAACCGGCTGTACTGTAATGGATCTGACTGTACTGTAAGGGAACCAGCTGTACTGTAATGGATCTGACTGTACTGTAAGGAAACCGGCTGTACTGTAATGGATCTGACTGTACTGAAAGGGAACCGGCTGTACTGTAATGGATCTGACTGTACTGTAAGGATACCGGCTGTACTGTAATGGATCTGACTGTACTGTAAGGATACCGGCTGTACTGTAATGGGTCTGACTGTACCGTAAGGGAACCGGCTGTACTGTAATGGATCTGACTGTACTGTAAGGAAACCGGCTGTACTGTAATGGATCTGACTGTACTGAAAGGGAACCGGCTGTACTGTAATGGATCTGACTGTACTGTAAGGGAACCAGCTGTACTGTAATGGATCTGACTGTACTGTAAGGAAACCGGCTGTACTGTAATGGATCTGACTGTACTTAAAGGGAACCGGCTGTACTGTAATGGATCTGACTGTACTGTAAGGATACCGGCTGTACTGTAATAGATCTGACTGTACTGTAAGGATACCGGCTGTACTGTAATGGATCTGACTGTACTGTAAGGATACCGGCTGTACTGTAATGGATCTGACTGTACTGTAAGGATACCGGCTGTACTGTAATGGATCTGACTGTACTGTAAGGAAACCGGCTGTACTGTAATGGATCTGACTGTACTGAAAGGGAACCGGCTGTACTGTAATGGATCTGACTGTACTGTAAGGATAACGGCTGTACTGTAATGGATCTGACTGTACTGTAAGGAAACCGGCTGTACTTTAATGGATCTGACTGTACTGAAAGGGAACCGGCTGTACTGTAATGGATCTGACTGTACTGTAAGGGAACCAGCCGTACTGTAATGGATCTGACAGTACTGTAAGGAAACCGGCTGTACTGTAATGGATCTGACTGTACTGAAAGGGAACCGGCTGTACTGTAATGGGTCTGACTGTACTGTAAGGAAACCGGCTGTACTGTAAGGGAACCGGCTGTACTGTAATAGGTCTGACTGTACTGTAAGGGAACCGGCTGTACTGTAAGGGAACCGGCTGTACTGTAATAGGTCTGACTGTACTGTAAGGGAACCGGCTGTACTGTAATGAGTCTGATTTTACCGTAAGGGAACCGGCTGTACTGTAATGGATCTGACTGTGCTGTAAGTGAATCGCCTGTACTGTAATGGATCTGACTGTACTGTAAGGAAACCGGCTGTACTGTAATGGGTCTGACTGTACTGTAAGGAAACCGGCTGTACTGTAAGGGAACCGGCTGTACTGTAATAGGTCTGACTGTACTGTAAGGGAACCGGCTGTACTGTAATGAGTCTGATTTTACCGTAAGGGAACCGGCTGTACTGTAATGGATCTGACTGTGCTGTAAGTGAATCGCCTGTACTGTAATGGATCTGACTGTACTGTAAGGGAACCGGCTGTACTGTAATGGATCTGTCTGTACTGTAAGTGAATCGGCTGTACTGTAATGGATCTGACTGTACTGTAAGGGAACCGGCTGTACTGTAATGGATCTAACTGTACTGTAAGAGAACCGGCTGTACTGTAATGGATCTGACTGTACTGTAAGAGAACCGGCTGTACTGTAATGGATCTGACTGTACTGTAAGGGAACCGGCTGTACTGTAATGGATCTGACTGTACTGTAAGGGAACCGGCTGTACTGTAATGGATCTGACTGTACTGTAAGGGAACCGGCTGTACTGTAATGGATCTGACTGTACTGTAAGGGAATCGGCTGTACTGTAATGGATCTGACTGTACTGTAAGGAAACCGGCTGTACTGTAATGGATCTGACTGTACTGTAAGGATACCGGCTGTACTGTAATGGATCTGACTGTACTGTAAGGATACCGGCTGTACTGTAATGGATCTGACAGTACTGTAAGGGAACCGGCTGTACTGTAATGGATCTGACTGTACTGTAAGGTTACCGGCTGTACTGTAATGGGTCTGACTGAACTGTAAGGAAACCGGCTGTACTGTAAGGGAACCGGCTGTACTGTAATGAGTCTTATTGTACCGTAAGGGAACCGGCTGTACTGTAATGGATCTGACTGTACTGTAAGGAAACCGGCTGTACTGTAATGGATCTGACTGTACTGTTAGTGAATCGACTGTAATGTAATTGATCTGACTGTACTGTAAGGAAACCGGCTGTACTATAATGGATCTGACTGTACTGTAAGGGAACCGTCTGTACTGTAATGGATCTGACTGTACTGTAAGGGAGTCGATTGTACTTTAATGGATCTAACTGTACTGTACGTGAATTGGCTGTACTGTAATGGATCTGACTGTACTGTAAGTGAATCGACTGTACTGTAATTGATCTGACTGTACTGTAAGGATACCGGCTGTACTGTAATGGATCTGACTGTACTGTAAGGATACCGGCTGTACTGTAATGGATCTGACTGTACTGTAAGGATACCGGCTGTACTGTAATGGATCTGACTGTACTGTAAGGATACCGGCTGTACTGTAATGGATCTGACTGTACTGTAAGGATACCGGCTGTACTGTAATGGATCTGACTGTACTGTAAGGAAACCGGCTGTACTGTAATGGATCTGACTGTACTGAAAGGGAACCGGCTGTACTGTAATGGATCTGACTGTACTGTAAGGATAACGGCTGTACTGTAATGGATCTGACTGTACTGTAAGGAAACCGGCTGTACTTTAATGGATCTGACTGTACTGAAAGGGAACCGGCTGTACTGTAATGGATCTGACTGTACTGTAAGGGAACCAGCTGTACTGTAATGGATCTGACTGTACTGAAAGGGAACCGCCTGTACTGTAATGGATCTGACTGTACTGTAAGGAAACCGGCTGTACTGTAATGGATCTGACTGTACTGAAAGGGAACCGGCTGTACTGTAATGGATCTGACTGTAATGTAAGGATACCGGCTGTACTGTAATGGGTCTGACTGTACTGAAAGGGAACCGGCTGTACTGTAATGAGTCTGATTTTACCGTAAGGGAACCGGCTGTACTGTAATAGGTCTGACTGTACTGTAAGGGAACCGGCTGTACTGTAATGAGTCTGATTTTACCGTAAGGGAACCGGCTGTACTGTAATTGATCTGTCTGTGCTGTAAGTGAATCGCCTGTACTGTAATGGATCTGACTGTACTGTAAGGAAACCGGCTGTACTGTAATGGATCTGACTGTACTGTAAGGATACCGGCTGTACTGTAATGGGTCTGACTGTACTGTAAGGGAACCGGCTGTACTGTAATGGATCTGACTGTACTGTAAGGAAACCGGCTGTACTGTAATGGATCTGACTGTACTGAAAGGGAACCGGCTGTACTGTAATGGATCTGACTGTACTGTAAGGGAACCAGCTGTACTGTAATGGATCTGACTGTACTGTAAGGAAACCGGCTGTACTGTAATGGATCTGACTGTACTGAAAGGGAACCGGCTGTACTGTAATGGATCTGACTGTACTGTAAGGATACCGGCTGTACTGTAATGGATCTGACTGTACTGTAAGGATACCGGCTGTACTGTAATGGGTCTGACTGTACTGTAAGGGAACCGGCTGTACTGTAATGGATCTGACTGTACTGTAAGGAAACCGGCTGTACTGTAATGGATCTGACTGTACTGAAAGGGAACCGGCTGTACTGTAATGGATCTGACTGTACTGTAAGGGAACCAGCTGTACTGTAATGGATCTGACTGTACTGTAAGGAAACCGGCTGTACTGTAATGGATCTGACTGTACTTAAAGGGAACCGGCTGTACTGTAATGGATCTGACTGTACTGTAAGGATACCGGCTGTACTGTAATGGATCTGACTGTACTGTAAGGATACCGGCTGTACTGTAATGGATCTGACTGTACTGTAAGGATACCGTCTGTACTGTAATGGATCTGACTGTACTGTAAGGATACCGGCTGTACTGTAATGGATCTGACTGTACTGTAAGGAAACCGGCTGTACTGTAATGGATCTGACTGAACTGAAAGGGAACCGGCTGTACTGTAATGGATCTGACTGTACTGTAAGGATAACGGCTGTACTGTAATGGATCTGACTGTACTGTAAGGAAACCGGCTGTACTTTAATGGATCTGACTGTACTGAAAGGGAACCGGCTGTACTGTAATGGATCTGACTGTACTGTAAGGGAACCAGCCGTACTGTAATGGATCTGACAGTACTGTAAGGAAACCGGCTGTACTGTAATGGATCTGACTGTACTGAAAGGGAACCGGCTGTACTGTAATGGATCTGACTGTAATGTAAGGATACCGGCTGTACTGTAATGGGTCTGACTGTACTGTAAGGAAACCGGCTGTACTGTAATAGGTCTGACTGTACTGTAAGGGAACCGGCTGTACTGTAATAGGTCTGACTGTACTGTAAGGGAACCGGCTGTACTGTAATGAGTCTGATTTTACCGTAAGGGAACCGGCTGTACTGTAATGGATCTGACTGTGCTGTAAGTGAATCGCCTGTACTGTAATGGATCTGACTGTACTGTAAGGGAACCGGCTGTACTGTAATGGATCTGTCTGTACTGTAAGTGAATCGGCTGTACTGTAATGGATCTGACTGTACTGTAAGGGAACCGGCTGTACTGTAATGGATCTAACTGTACTGTAAGAGAACCGGCTGTACTGTAATGGATCTGACTGTACTGTAAGAGAACCGGCTGTACTGTAATGGATCTGACTGTACTGTAAGGGAACCGGCTGTACTGTAATGGATCTGACTGTACTGTAAGGGAACCAGCTGTACTGTAATGGATCTGACTGTACTGTAAGGGAACCGGCTGTACTGTAATGGATCTGACTGTACTGTAAGGGAATCGGCTGTACTGTAATGGATCTGACTGTACTGTAAGGAAACCGGCTGTACTGTAATGGATCTGACTGTACTGTAAGGATACCGGCTGTACTGTAATGGATCTGACTGTACTGTAAGGATACCGGCTGTACTGTAATGGATCTGACAGTACTGTAAGGGAACCGGCTGTACTGTAATGGATCTGACTGTACTGTAAGGTTACCGGCTGTACTGTAATGGGTCTGACTGAACTGTAAGGAAACCGGCTGTACTGTAAGGGAACCGGCTGTACTGTAATGAGTCTTATTGTACCGTAAGGGAACCGGCTGTACTGTAATGGATCTGACTGTACTGTAAGGAAACCGGCTGTACTGTAATGGATCTGACTGTACTGTTAGTGAATCGACTGTAATGTAATTGATCTGACTGTACTGTAAGGAAACCGGCTGTACTATAATGGATCTGACTGTACTGTAAGGGAACCGTCTGTACTGTAATGGATCTGACTGTACTGTAAGGGAGCCGATTGTACTTTAATGGATCTAACTGTACTGTACGTGAATTGGCTGTACTGTAATGGATCTGACTGTACTGTAAGTGAATCGACTGTACTGTAATTGATCTGACTGTAGTGTAAGGAAACCGGCTGTACTGTAATGGATCAGACTGTACTGTAAGGGAACCGACTGTACTGTAATGGATCTGACTGTACTGTAAGGGAACCAGCTGTACTGTAATGGATCTGACTGTACTGTAAGGGAACCAGCTGTACTGTAATGGATCTGATTGTACTGTAAGTGAATCGACTGTACTGTAATTGATCTGACTGTACTGTAAGGAAACCGGCTGTACTGTAATGGGTCTGACTGTACTGTAAGGGAACCGGCTGTACTGTAAGTGAATCGGCTCTACTGTAATGGATCTGACTGTACTGTAAGGGAACTGGCTGTACTGTAATGGATCTGACTGTACTGTAAGAGAACCGGCTGTACTGTAATGGATCTGACTGTACTGTAAGGAAACCGGCTGTACTGTAATGGATCTGACTGTACTGTAAGGGAACCGGCTGTACTGTAATGGATCTAACTGTACTGTAAGAGAACCGGCTGTACTGTAATGGATCTGACTGTACTGTAAGAGAACCGGCTGTACTGTAATGGATCTGACTGTACTGTAAGGGAACCGGCTGTACTGTAATGGATCTGACTGTACTGTAAGGGAACCGGCTGTACTGTAATGGATCTGACTGTACTGTAAGGAAACTGGCTGTACTGTAATGGATCTGACTGTACTGTTAGTGAATCGACTGTAATGTAATTGATCTGACTGTACTGTAAGGAAACCGGCTGTACGGTAATGGATCTGACTGTACTGTTAGTGAATCGACTGTAATGTAATTGATCTGACTGTACTGTAAGGGAACCGGCTGTACTGTAATGGATCTGACTGTACTGTAAGGGAACCGGATGTACTGTAATGGATCTGACTGTACTGTAAGGGAATCAGCTGTACTGTAATGGATCTGACTGTATTGTAAGGGAGCCGACTGTACTGTAATGGATCTGACTGTACTGTAAGGGAACCGACTGTACTGTAATGGATCTGACTGTACTGTAAGTGAATTGGCTGTACTGTAATGGATCTGACTGTACTGTAAGGGAACCGTCTGTACTGTAATGGATCTGACTGTACTGTAAGGGAACCGACTGTACTGTAATGGATCTAACTGTACTGTAAGTGAATCGGCTGTACTGTAATGGATCTGACTGTACTGTAAGTGAATCGGCTGTACTGTAATGGATCTGACTGTACTGTAAGGGAACCAGCTGTACTGTAATGGATCTGACTGTACTGTAAGGGAACCGACTGTACTGTAATGGATCTAACTGTACTGTACGTGAATTGGCTGTACTGTAATTGATCTGACTACTGTAAGTGAATCGACTGTACTGTAATTGATCTGACTGTACTGTAAGGAAACCGGCTGTACTGTAATGGATCAGACTGTACTGTAAGGGAACCGACTGTACTGTAATGGATCTGACTGTACTGTAAGGGAACCAGCTGTACTGTAATGGATCTGACTGTACTGTAAGTGAATTGGCTGTACTGTAATGGATCTGACTGTACTGTAAGTGAATTGGCTGTACTGTAATGGATCTGACTGTACTGTAAGGGAACCGTCTGTACTGTAATGGATCTGACTGTACTGTAAGGGAACCGACTGTACTGTAATGGATCTAACTGTACTGTAAGTGAATCGACTGTACTGTAATGGATCTGACTGTAGTGTAAGTGAATCGGCTGTACTGTAATGGATCTGACTGTATTGTAAGGGAACCGACTGTACTGTAATGGATCTGACTGTACTGTAAGGGAACCGACTGTACTGTAATGGATCTAACTGTACTGTAAGTGAACCGACTGTACTGTAATGGATCTAACTGTACTGTAAGTGAATCGACTGTACTGTAATGGATCTGACTGTAGTGTAAGTGAATCGGCTGTACTGTAATGGATCTGACTGTACTGTAAGGGAACCGTCTGTACTGTAATGGATCTGACTGTACTGTAAGGGAACCGACTGTACTGTAATGGATCTAACTGTAGTGTAAGTGAATCGACTGTACTGTAATGGATCTGACTGTAGTGTAAGTGAATCGGCTGTACTGTAATGGATCTGACTGTACTGTAAGGGAACCGGCTGTACTGTAATGGATCTGACTGTACTGTAAGGGAACCGTCTGTACTGTAATGGATCTGACTGTACTGTAAGGGAACCGTCTGTACTGTAATGGATCTGACTGTACTGTAAGGGAACCGACTGTACTGTAATGGATCTGACTGTACTGTAAGGGAACCAGCTGTACTGTAATTGATCTGACTGTACTGTAAGGGAATCAGCTGTACTGTAAAGGATCTGACTATACTGTAAGGGAACTGACTGTACTGTAATGGATCTGACTGTACTGTAAGGGAACCGGCTGTACTGTAATGGGTCTGATTGTACTGTAAGGGAACCGGCTGTACTGTAATGGATCGGACTGTACTGTAAGGGAACCGGCTGTACTGTAATGGATCTGACTGTACTGTAAGGGAACCGGCTGTACTGTAATGGATCTGACTGTACTGTAAGGGAACCTACTGTACTGTAATGGGTCTGATTGTACTCTAAGGGAACCGGCTGTACTGTAATGGGTCTGATTGTACTGTAAGGGAATCAGCTGTACTGTAATGGATCTGACTATACTGTAAGGGAACCTACTGTACTGTAATGGGTCTGATTGTACTGTAAGGGAACCGGCTGTACTGTAATGGATCGGACTGTACTGTAATGGATCTGACTGTACTGTAAGGGAATCAGCTGTACTGTAATGGATCTGACTGTACTGTAAGAGAACCTACTGTACTGTAATGGGTCTGATTGTACTGTAAGGGAACCGGCTGTACTGTAAGTGAATCGGCTGTACTGTAATGGATCTGATTGTACTGTAAGGGGTCTGATTGTACTGTAAGGGAACCGGCTGTACTGTAAGGGAACCGGCTGTACTGTAATGGATCTGACTGTACTGTAAGGGAACCGGCTGTACTGTAATGGGTCTGACTGTACTGTAAGGGAACCGGCTGTACTATAATGGTTCTGACTGTACTGTAAGGGAACCGGCTGTACTATAATGGTTCTGACTGTACTGTAAGGGAACCGGCTGTACTGTAATGGATCTGACTGTACTGAAAGGGAACCGGCTGTACTGTAATGGATCTGACTGTACTGTAAGGGAACCGGCTGTACTGTAATGGATCTGACTGTACTGAAAGGGAACCGGCTGTACAGTAATGGGTCTGATAGTACTGTAAAGGAACCAACTGTACTGTAATGGGTCTGATTGTACTGTACGGGATCCGGCTGTACTGTAATGGGTCTGATTGTACTGTAAGGGAACCGGCTGTACTGTAATGGGTCTGATTGTACTGTAAGGGAACCGGCTGTACTGTAATGGGTCTGATTGTACTGTAAGGGAACCGGCTGTACTGTAATGGGTCTGATTGCACTGTAAGGGAACCGGCTGTACTGTAATGAGTCTGATTGCACTGTAAGGGAACCGGCTGTACTGTAATGAGTCTGAAATTTGGGCAAGTTCTTTTTGATCTTTGTAGCAAAGAAGCTGATTCTACAAACTGTGTCTCATGGGGTGGTGAGGTTTCCAGCTTGGGTAGGGCTCAGCTTTAGTAGGGGCCCCAGGAACACCCCACAGAGCCAATCATCTGCCATTGGGTTTTGTGGCAAATTTGCATTCCCTGTGAGAATGGTGCTGGGGATATTTTGTTTCCCCTGGAAAAACAACCACAAAAGTTCTGAACTGGAAGCATCTGTGTTGTGGTTGGGTCTGACTGGTGGTTCTACTGTGGGGTCCGTGTCAGTGGGAAGAGACACTGCTTTGTTGGAAATCAATATGCACTCATCTGATAGACCTGAAGTAGGGGAATCTGGGTCGGCTGTCTGGTCTGGATTCTGAGAAGTAGAAAAATTATCCTCCACCACTTCCCGGATCCACAGAGAGATATCGGGGTTGAACACAGGAGCACCTGGGAGGAGAGACAAGAACCATCAGAACCGAGCCCTGAGCAGTGATTGGGTGTGTGTCGTTAGTGGCAACAAGCACAGTATAAATGGGGGAGACTCTGGGTAACCTGGGTATAAATGGGGGAGATTGCATGTTACAGTCGGGGGGGGTGCATGTTACAGTCGGGGGGGTGCATGTTACAGTCGGGGGGGGGCATGTTACAGTCGGGGGGCATGTTACAGTCGGGGGGGGCATGTTACAGTCGGGGGGGTGCATGTTACAGTCGGGGGGTGCATGTTACAGTCGGGGGGGGGTGCATGTTACAGTCGGGGGGTGCATGTTACAGTCGGGGGGTGCATGTTACAGTCGGGGGGGTAGGGGGGGCATGTTACAGTCGGGGGGTGCATGTTACAGTCGGGGGGTGCATGTTACAGTCGGGGGGTGCATGTTACAGTCGGGGGGGTGCATGTTACAGTCGGGGGGGTGCATGTTACAGTCGGGGGGGTGCATGTTACAGTCGGGGGTGCATGTTACAGTCGGGGGTGCATGTTACAGTCGGGGGGTGCATGTTACAGTCGGGGGGGTGCATGTTACAGTCGGGGGGGTGCATGTTACAGTCGGGGGGGTGCATGTTACAGTCGGGGGGGTGCATGTTACAGTCGGGGGGTGCATGTTACAGTCGGGGGTGCATGTCAGTTGGGGGGTGCATGTTACAGTCGGGGGGTGCATGTTACAGTCGGGGGGTGCATGTTACAGTCGGGGGGTGCATGTTACAGTCGGGGGTGCATGTTACAGTTGGGGGGGTGCATGTTACAGTCGGGGGTGCATGTTACAGTCGGGGGGTGCATGTTACAGTTGGGGGGGTGCATGTTACAGTCGGGGGGGTGCATGTTACAGTCGGGGGGTGCATGTTACAGTCGGGGGGTGCATGTTACAGTTGGGGGGGTGCATGTTACAGTCGGGGGGTGCATGTTACAGTCGGGGGGTGCATGTTACAGTCGGGAGGGGTTACCTGCAGTGAGTAAGTGCTCCTGCTCCTTTCTCTTCTCATTGTCCTGTGATGTCCCTTTCTGCACACGTAGCAGCTGCTCTGGGTTCAGTATTGTGTATCCTGCACCGGAATATGGGCTGTTAGTTACCCCCTCACTGGCACCTACACTTACCCAGCAAAGTGCCCCTGGGAAACAACATGGCAACTCCCACCCACATGTATAAATACAAATGTACAGAGAAGGAAATGCTAAATACACAGGGAACCCTTATTGCCCCAAGTATCATGGGAGGGTATGGGTAGTTGTGCCCAGTGTGGATCTGCCCCATATCCCGTAACTGCCCCCTTACCCATGGCCTGCAGGGCAGTGTGGATCTCCCCCGTATCCTGTAACTGCCCCCTTACCCATGGCCTGCAGGGCAGTGTGGATCTCCCCCGTATCCTGTAACTGCCCCCTTACCCATGGCCTGCAGGGCAGTGTGGATCTCCCCCGTATCCTGTAACTGCCCCCTTACCCATGGCCTACAGGGCAGTGTGGATCTCCCCCATATCCCGTAACTGCCCCCTTACCCATGGCCAGCAGGGCAGTGTGGATCTCCCCCGTATCCCGTAACTGCCCCCTTACCCATGGCCAGCAGGGCAGTGTGGATCTCCCCCGTATCCCGTAACTGCCCCCTTACCCATGGCCTGCAGGGCAGTGTGGATCTCCCCCGTATCCTGTAACTGCCCCCTTACCCATGGCCTACAGGGCAGTGTGGATCTCCCCCATATCCCGTAACTGCCCCCTTACCCATGGCCAGCAGGGCAGTGTGGATCTCCCCCGTATCCCGTAACTGCCCCCTTACCCATGGCCAGCAGGGCAGTGTGGATCTCCCCCGTATCCTGTAACTGCCCCCTTACCCATGGCCAGCAGGGCAGTGTGGATCTCCCCCGTATCCCGTAACTGCCCCCTTACCCATGGCCTGCAGGGCAGTGTGGATCTCCCCCATATCCCGTAACTGCCCCCTTACCCATGGCCAGCAGGGCAGTGTGGATCTCCCCCGTATCCCGTAACTGCCCCCTTACACATGGCCTGCAGGGCAGTGTGGATCTCCCCCGTATCCCGTAACTGCCCCCCTTACCCATGGCCTGCAGGGCAGTGTTAATCTCCCCCCGTATCTGCCCCCTTACCCATGGCCAGCAGGGCAGTGTGGATCTCCCCCGTATCCCGTAACTGCCCCCTTACCCATGGCCTGCAGGGCAGTGTGGATCTCCCCCGTATCCCGTAACTGCCCCCTTACCCATGGCCTGCAGGGCAGTGTGGATCTCCCCCGTATCCCGTAACTGCCCCTTACCCATGGCCTGCAGGGCAGTGTGGATCTCCCCCGTATCCCGTAACTGCCCCCTTACCCATGGCCAGCAGGGCAGTGTGGATCTCCCCCGTATCCTGTAACTGCCCCCTTACCCATGGCCTGCAGGGCATTGTGGATCTCCCCCGTATCCCGTAACTGCCCCCTTACCCATGGCCTGCAGGGCAGTGTGGATCTCCCCCATATCCTGTAACTGCCCCCTTACCCATGGCCTGCAGGGCAGTGTGGATCTCCCCCGTATCCCGTAACTGCCCCCTTACCCATGGCCTGCAGGGCAGTGTGGATCTCCTCCGTATCCTGTAACTGCCCCCTTACCCATGGCCTGCAGGGCAGTGTGGATCTCCCCCGTATCCTGTAACTGCCCCCTTACCCATGGCCTGCAGGGCAGTGTGGATCTCCCCCGTATCCCGTAACTGCCCCCTTACCCATGGCCTGCAGGGCAGTGTGGATCTCCCCCGTATCCCGTAACTGCCCCCTTACCCATGGCCTGCAGGGCAGTGTGGATCTCCCGCATAACGTTCTTGTACAGCTCTTTCTGCCAGTCCTCTAGGAGGCGCCAGTCTTCGTCTGAGAAACACGCGGCCACATCATGGAACGTTACCAGAGCCTGGAGAGTGAGGGACAAAGAGTCAGTCCCCCCAGCGTTACCCCAAGAACCCCAGTCTGTGCCCCAATTCCAATGCCCTCAGTTCAAGAGTCCACTTGATACTGGGGCCCAATAAATGGCACGGTGAGGCGGTTCCACCATAAAGCTCAGTGCACTCATTGGCTCAGTAAAGACCCGGGGCATGGGGGGCGTGGCCGACCGGGCAACTGAGAGGACGCACTGCTGTGGCGCTCCCGGGGTATACCTATTAATCCCCCTATTAATAGCGCCGTGCGGCTCCTCTAACCTGCCCGACAGCGTTCTCCCCCACTGGGAGACTAAGTGCCGCAACTCGGGGCCAAATTCAGCTACGCCGCGCGGGGGAAAAACGGCGGAAGGACAGGGGCCCTGCAAAACCCGCGCACCCGCCATCTTGGATGCGGCCGCACTGAAGGGGAAGGGAGCGCAGTCCTGAACCCGGGCACAGGATAGAGTCGGCAAGAAGGCTCTGGGGAAGTGCAGCAACAGGAAGGTGAGCTCACAACCCCCCGGGAGCGACCACTGCATTTACTCTACTCCCCAGCCCAGCAAAGAGCACAGCTTATATACAGCTAAGCTTGTAATAAAGAATTTAGCCCTGACTCCATACAGCACAACATAGCTGGCACACTCAACAAGAAAGTACAAAGGGGCAGTGTTAACCCCATGAGGACTGAAATATTTTAGCATTATGTAACTTTCCAGGATTCTGGGGAAGTGCTGCACAATCCTTATATATCTTATATACGACTGTACTAACTATCCATACCTGGCTTGCGGACTATAAATACCTACTAGTGATGGGCCTGTTTCGCCAGGCATGGATTCGCAGCGAATTTCCCTGTTTTGCCATTGGCGGATTGTTTCGCGAAACGGATGAAAAAATTAGCCGCGGAAAAAATCGTTGCACGTCCAAAAATTGTCACCGGCGTCAAAAAAGTATTGTCGCGGGCGACGAAATAATAGCCGCGGGCGACGAAATAATAGCCGCGGGCGACGAAATAATAGCCGCGCGACAAAATAATAGCCGCGTGCGACGAAACAATAGCCGCGTGCGACGAAACAATAGCCGCGTGCGCCGAAATAATAGCCGTGCGACAAAATAATAGCCGCGTGCGATGAAACAATAGCCGTGCGACAAAATAATAGCCGCGGGCGACGAAACAATAGCCGCGCAACAAAATAATAGCTGCGGGCGACAAAATAATAGCCGCGTGCGACGAAACAATAGCCGTGCGACAAAATAATAGCCGCGTGCGACGAAACAATAGCCGTGCGACAAAATAATAGCCGCGGGCGACGAAACAATAGCCGCGCAACAAAATAATAGCTGCGGGCGATGAAACAATAGCCGCGCAACAAAATAATAGCCGCGGGCGACAAATTTTTTTGTTGCACAACATTTTAGCGATGAAATAATAGCCGCGCGCGACAAAATAATAGCCGCGTGCGACTAAACAATAGCAGCGGGCAACGAAACAATAGATGCGCGACAAAATAATAGCCGCGGGCGACGAAACAATAGCCGCGCAACAAAATAATAGCCGCGGGCGACAAATTTTTTTGTTGCACAACATTTTCGCAATGAAATAATAGCCGCGCGCGACAAAATAATAGCCGCGTGCGACTAAACAATAGCCGCGGGCAACGAAACAATAGCTGCGCGACAAAATAATAGCCGCGGGCGACGAAACAATAGCCGCGCAACAAAATAATAGCTGCGGGCGATGAAACAATAGCCGCGCAACAAAATAATAGCCGCGGGCGACAAATTTTTTTGTTGCACAACATTTTCGCCGTTTCGCGGATCTTTTTAAAGATTCGCGAATTTTTCGGCGAAGCGAAACGGAACAGATTCGCTCATCACTAATACCTACTATTAAAACAAAGTTACACAACCTAGCCTAGGTGCCTATTTGGATAATCTAACTACAAATGGAAGTCCCCCCACAAAGTGAGGTCAGATGCAGCGGTACGGCTAGAGCAGTCAAGAAACTGCGGGCTCCTCTCCTCACTCTCTAAATGCCTCCCCTCCGCAAACGCCAACTGCAGATACACCAACAGAGGGTCAAGCAACGCCAACTTCAGCAGATCTCATGTCCGCCATTTTGCAATGTCAAACCACACTAACCGCTATGTTCTCATCCAAAGTTGAGGAGCTAAAGGTGGACCTCTCCCTCATTAAGCAGGATATGCAGAACATCAGAGAGAGGACAGGGGAACTGGAAGAGAGAGTGGGAATAGTGGAGGACCGTACAGCTCAACTACCTCAGGACATAAACCAAATTAAACTACAACTCTAAAACAGTGACAGACCGCCTAGACGATTTGGAGAACCGGCAGCGCCGCTCAAATGTCAGAATACTGGGCCTCCCAGAGCGCAGCGAGGGTACCCAACCAGAAATCTTTGCAGAGAGACTACTTAAGGAGCTGCTAGGCCAAGAAATATTCTCTCCACAATTTGTAGTAGAACGAGCACATCGAGTACCACTGAGACCTCTACCACCTGGAACACCTCCACGGACATTCCTAATCAAACTACTCAACTACAGGGATAGAGATATGGCACTGAGAGAGGCTAGAAAGAAGGGAGATCTTCAACACGCAGGAGCCAGGATCTCACTTTATCCAGACTATTCCACCATTGTGCAAAAAAAGCGCAGCTCATACATGGGAGTAAAACGCCAGCTACGTGACCTCAGGCTAGAGTACGCCATGTTGTATCCTGCCAAGCTGAAAATTATGGAGGTAAAAGCCCACTTTTTTGAGCGCCCTGAGCAAGCACAGGAATGGTTGGAACGGAGGCCTGGCAATGTTCAAAACCCGCCAAGAGCACAACGGTAAAAAAGCCAGAGATTAGACCACGAACCCAAATCAAAGATTCTTTCGTACCGTGCCCCATATATGGTGACTAACAGACCTGTCCACTGGATAGAAAGGTGAAACTGCCCCAGCTGTGGGCATCCACTGGGGCCCTACACAAGCCTCATTACCATATAGGTTGGTGAAACATGCATCCCCCGGCTAATGGAATACAACTTCAACCTTGCATAGGGACAGGGATGACAAATCTAATACCAAGTGGAGACACAAGGCCTTTGCATAGAAGGAAAGGGGCATGCCAACCACTGCTGATTCTGCACATACTGATCTCCAAGCCCCGCAGCTCGCACCTTTTTTTCCGGGGCCGATACGGAATAATATATGGTCATTGGTACAGCACTACTGCTTAAGCGCAGCACCTACACCCCATTCAATATTTTTCTTTTTGGATCCATCTAGCAATTGCTACTTGGCTTAAATTTTTCTTTCTCACTTTTCATTCCTGCATTCCACGGTTGGGAATGCGGATGGTATCCATGATTGTTTTGGAAACCATGCTCCTCGGTTTACAAATAATGTTTGGGGAAAATGTATCTTCTAGGTTGGGGGAGGATACCGGGTGGGGGGTTCATGGGGTTGTTATATGTGTTTTCCCTTCCCTTCTTCTCTTCCTTCCTTTTTTCCTGAGCTGGGGGGTATACGACCGTATTGGAAACGTTGTGTGAGCTGCTGGGGGGGCACCTCGGAGTCTAAAGCACAAACATGGCGCCAGAGTGTGCAGCGACTCCCAGGTGGCCCGTCAACAGGACTACTTCATGAAAAGGTATTTCTGATACACAATGTTACGCAGAGGTTTTACAGTAGTGTCCTGGAACACTAGAGGGCTAAATGAAAAAATGAAAAGGTCCATAGTGATGAATATACTTAGGAAATCTGGTGCAGACATAATAATGCTGCAAGAAACTCATTTAATAGGACAGCGAATTAGAGCACTAAAAAGACACTGGGTGCCTATAATGTACCACACAGAATTCTCCTCTTATTCCAGAGGTGTAGCATTGTTGATACGCAGATCCTTGGGTTTTTGCCTAGAAGAACTAATCACTGACCCTGGGGGTAGATATCTGCTTGTTAAAGGCCAGGTAGGAGGGGCGCTATATCTATTTGTAAATGTATATCTACCACCCCCAGCAGACATACATATACTGCATGAAATTACACAGAAAGTAGCTAACTTTGGACATATACCCACACTCTGGGCGGGAGACTTCAACATGGTGATGGATCCACATAATGATCATTTACGCCCTCAAAAGGGAGATAACCAGGCGCTAGCTCAGTGGGCCTCTGCTCTGGGCCTGACAGACTCTTGGCGCTGGCTTAATCCCGACACCAGGCAATTTTCTTGCTACACCAGCGCATCCGCTGCCCTCTCACGTGCTGATTTGGCCTTAGTAACTTCGGACCTACTGCAGGGCCTGACATCCAGTAAATTTCTTCCCCGAGTATGCTCAGATCACTCTCCACTCTTGGTGACCTTCAGTTGGGAACAAGAAGCCCGACCCAAGAGGTGGAGATTGTCCCCTAAATGGATACAACATAAACATATAGTAGAAAAATTCCCCCCGTTATTAACTCAATATTGGGAAATAAATTCAGGAACAACTCAACCCACTATTGTCTGGGATGCGGGGAAGGCATACACTAGAGGCATGTATATATCCTTAATCAAACAGGCTAGGCAGAAATGCGAGGAGTCCTTGGGGGAAGCACAGGATGAACTGGCGCAGGCAGAGGCCGCAGTGGCAGAGGCCGCAGTGGCAGAGGATGCCACAGATCAAAGCACACATAGACTCAATGAATGCCAAAGGGATGTAAATTTACTCTACACTGAAAAATACACTCGGATGGAGCTGTACAGAGCAGCCCACTGGTACGATAAAGGGGATAAAAACAGCAAGTTACTAGCCATTCTTGCCAGAGGTGAAACGCCACACTGGGCCCTCAAGGAACTATCATTAGAAGATGGGTCTATGACCACTCTTAAGAGCGAAATGATAAATCGTTTTGCCCGTTACTACCAAACCCTATATGATTTTCAACCAGACCGATTGAATAATGGCCTAGATACCCTACTAAATGCAATAGACATTCCAGCTCTCGCAGAACCTAGGGCTATAGAACTAGATAGGGATATCTTGCTGGAAGAGGTCAAGGAGGCAATTAATAGCTTACCGGGAGGAAAAGCCCCAGGGCCGGATGGGCTTCCATCCGAATGGTATAAGCAGCACTTAGAAATGATTGCACCAAAATGATGCTTATTATATAACAATGCTACACCTGACTCCCCCCTTCCAGACTCCTGTTACACTGATCCCAAAGGAGACCAATATCATTGCTCAACTGTGACGTAAAAATTTTCGCAAAAATATTAGCAATGAGGTTACGGGGAGTAATAAGGGACTTGGTACACCCAGACCAGACAGGGTTCATGCCTGCCAGAGCAACCGATATAAATATAAGACGTCTCTTTAACAACCTCTCTGTACACCATCAAAACTCGGGCACCAGAATAGTTGTGGCCCTGGACACAGAAAAAGCCTTCGACACTGTATACTGGCCTTATTTGTGGGAGGTCCTCACCCGCTTTGGCCTAGGGCCTAGATTCATAGGCTGGATTAAAGCACTGTATGCTCAACCTCAAGCCAAAATCATAGTAGAGGGGATGCTCTCGCCAAATATATACCTCAAGAGGGGCACCAGGCAGGGATGCCCACTGTCGCCACTGCTCTTCGCTTTGGCGATAGAGCCCCTAGCGATTCAAATAAGAGACGACAGAGAAATAGTGGGACTCCAATTAGGAGACCTGGAAGAGAAAGTGTCCTTGTATGCAGACGACATGCTATTGTATTTGGCTGACCCACAAAACGCTCTCCAAGCGTTAATTCGAGTGTTGACTAATTTTGGTAAATATTCTGGTCTAAAAGTGAACTATACCAAGTCCCTTGTTTTCCCCATAGATAATCTCCCACAGAATATTCTATCCGCTATCACACAGCTGAACACCGTATCAGAGTTTAAGTACCTGGGCATACAAATTCATAAGGATTTGGAACTATACGAACAATTGAATATCTCCCCTGTCTTAGGTCGTTTACGGGAAAGAACACTAGTGTGGCAAAACCTTCCTCTGTCAGTCTCCGGGAAAATCAACTTGTTAAAAATGGTCTTTCTACCAAAATTCCTATATGTCTTCCATAATGCACCCGCAGTGCCCCCTAAAACCTTCTTTAAGGCACTAGATTCTGTTATAAGGGGTTTCATATGGTATGGGGAAAGACCCAGAATGTCCCTCCAGACATTACAAGCCCCACTAAGGTGGGATCCCTAGAGGCCCTAGCAAAACTACCCTATAGGGGCACCTCCCCGTATTATAACACAATGGGCCTGATTCACTAAAGGGCGATAAAACGTGCGCTATTCTTATTGTGCGCTAAAATTTTTACCGCTGCTTAATTTTGGCGATTTTTCGCACGATTCACTATAAGCATACTCGTGCTTTTTTACGTGCGATATTGCAAGCGTTATTTAACTCGCGAAAGACTATTTCAATGCGGTATTTGCCGGTACATGCGCTAAATCACGCGAATAATCGCCGAATATGAATGGTAGCATAGAATTAGTGTATAAAAATTGTCGAAGCATATAAATGGTGCATATAAATATTAGCCACATATAAATGGTAGCATATAAATAGTAGCATATAAATAGTAGCATATAAATGGTAGCATATAAATAGTAGCATATAAATGGTATCATATAAATAGTAGCATATAAATAGTAGCATATAAATGGTAGCATATAAATAGTAGCATATAAATGGTAGCATATAAATAGTAGCATATAAATAGTAGCATATAAATAGTAGCATATAAATAGTAGTATATAAATAGTAGCATATAAATGGTAGCATATAAATAGTAGCCACTAGTGATGAGCAAATGTGTTCTGGTTTCTTTAGTGAAAAATTAGCAAATCTTTCGAAAGATCCACGAAACGGCAAAAATGTTGTGCGGGCAAAAAAATTGTTGCCCGTGACTATTATTTTTTTACACTTGTATCAATTTGTGGATGTGCGGTGAATTTTTGCGTGGCGAATTTTTTCATGCGTTTTGCCATTGGCGGATTGTTTTGAGAAATGCATGAAAAAATCCGCCGCGAAAAAAATTCAACGCACGTCCAAAAATTCGCTGTGAATTCATTTCATCACTTGTAGCCAAATAGAAATAGTCGCGCAAATGAACGCACGCCATGTTAGCCATACACGCCAATACTTGCAGAAAATTACTGTTAAAAATGACCATTTCGCTGCAAACTGGCGGCTGCGTCACTCTGGGGGAAACACAGACTGAATAAATAACACTGTAAGTCCATATTTTATTGCAAAAACTCATTTACTGTACTTTTCTATAATTTTTCGCCTGCCTGTAGTAGGTGTTCATTTTCGTATAGCCGAATGCGATATTTAGCGCGCAAAAGTTATAGTGAATCATGCGATCGTATTCTTTTCAGCGCGGAAATTAACGCATGCGGTAAAACTAGTGTGAGAAATACTGCATGCGAAAATGGCGATTTTTCGCACGCGATAATACTATGGTGAATCGCGCGCAAGTTATTTTGCGTTTTTTAACGCGAAAAAGCGTGCGATAATTTTTATCGCCTTTTAGTGAATCAGGCCCAATGCCTCCTATAAAAACAGTAGTGGAGTCCTTTCAGAGAGCACTAAAAATAGCTCAAAACAAACAACCTGTATGGTCAAAATGGACCCCCATATGGGGAAACAAATATCTCCCACACTTCCACTCAGTGCCTGAGATGGTTAGGTGGGCATCTGCGGGAGTAAAAACACGAGGAGACATTACCATGGGTGGGGAATGTAAACAATTCAATACACTCCAAGCCGAGTTTCAACTCCCAGGGAACATGCTATTTCAGTACCTACAACTAAAACCCGCCTAGCAGTCACAATTCCCTATAAGGCCAGTAACCATCACTGAAACCACACTGGAACGATATCTCCACCGACCTGACCTTACAAAGGTACTAACGTACATGTACATTCTACTGATGCAAACAAATAACAGGTACCCCAAACTACCATCTCTAGTAGAGATAGATATGTACAGATTAAATTCCTTAATAGAGTGTATCTCACCCCGCAAAGAGTGGCCAGAATATACCCGGGGGCCTCTGACCAGTGCCCTAAATGTCTCAACGAGGTGGGATCCTTTTACCAAGTCATCTGGGAATGCCCAATAGGGATTCTGGCGGGAAGTACTCAACTAAGCCAGCCTTAGCACTCCCTAATATTTTGTCACCCAGTCTGTGCCTACTGGGCATAATGGACACTCTACAACTGAGTCCCCCAACCCAACTATGCTACCTGCAACTCCTATATTATGCCAAAAAGGCGCTACTACTACATTGGAAATCTACAGGACCACCCTCATTGAACTTCTGGAAAAAGCTAATAAACGATACCCTACCAAAGCACAAACTTCTATACCAAGCTCGTGGATGACAAATTTGAGGCCATATGGGGATCATGGCTTACAGCAAACGCACCACCTTAACAGACTCTGAACATAGGGATATTGCGAAAATAATATAAATGTACCTTACCTGCTTTTCCCCCAGCTCACTCTCCTCCCCCCTTCCCTCTCCCCCCTCTTCTTCTTCTCTCTTTACTTCCTTCGACCCCTTTGTCTTGTTGATCTATGAAGGGACTGTTCCCTTAATGTTGTTGTTTTAAATGAAAAAAGCAAAATAAAATCTTTAAAAAAAAAAAAAAAAAGACCGGGGCATAAGCAGTTGCCCCACTAAAGGCTTTGGGTGCAAATATGCTGCACAAGGGGCACTTACCCGTACGGAGACTTGTTGGGGCAGGAAGGTGGGGTCCATGCTGCGCCCGCTGCTCAGTGGTGAGTGCCCTGTGAGGGAAGAGCAAGTTCCTGTTGGTCATTATTACAATGTGTCAGTGCCCCCATAGTCTCCTACCTGTAGGGCGGCGCTGTGCCAGGGTTTATATCCTCACTCCACTCACAGATGCCTCAGCACAGCCCTGACACACTGCCAGAAAGTGCCACCGCCCAACCAATAGCAGCCCGACCTGGTACTTCCGGCAAAGCCTCCGATATTTATATGGAGGCCTATTGTGTAACCTGTTAGCGCCCCCCCGCAGGTGGGCTGTACATTGGGCGCCCCACTGTTCCACTCCCCGTACTCCCATGTACATGTATATATATATATATATATAACTGGGGCCAACATGTCCCTCAGGCCAATCAGCAGCTGGAAAATATTGCCCTTTTACATCTTTTCCTTTGAGCCACCATTTTGTGATGGGATGTGTGCTCCCTCAGAGATCAGCTGACAGGAAGTATTACAGTTGTGTGCTCCCTCAGAGATCAGCTGACAGGAAGTAATACAGCTGTGTGCTCCCTTAGAGGTCAGCTGACAGGAAGTAATGCAGCTGTGTGCTGCCTCAGAGATCAGCTGACAGGAAGTAATACAGCTGTGTGCTCCTTCAGAGATCACCTGACAGGAAGTAATACAGCTGTGTGCTCCCTCAGAGATCCCCTGACAGGAAGTAATACAGCTGGGTGCTCCCTCAGAGATCACCTGACAGGAAGTAATACAGCTGTGTGCTCCCTCAGAGATCAGCTGACAGGAAGTAATACAGCTGTGTGCTCCCTCAGAGATCAGCTGACAGGAAGTAATACAGCTGTGTGCCCCCTCAGAGATCAGCTGGCAGGAAGTAATACAGCTGTGTGCTCCCTCAGAGATCACCTGACAGGAAGTAATACAGCTGTGTGCTCCCTCAGAGATCAGCTGACAGGAAGTAATACAGCTGTGTGCTCCCTCAGAGATCACCTGACAGGAAGTGATACAGCTGTGTGCTCCCTCAGAGATCAGCTGACAGGAAGTAATACAGCTGTGTGCCCCCTCAGAGATCAGCTGGCAGGAAGTGATACAGCTGTGTGCCCCCTCAGAGATCAGCTGACAGGAAGTAATACAGCTGTGTGCTCCCTCAGAGATCAGCTGACAGGAAGTAATACAGCTGTGTGCTCCCTCAGAGATCAGCAGACAGGAAGTAATACAGCTATGTGCTCCCTTAGAGATCAGCTGACAGGAAGTAATACAGCTATGTGCTCCCTTAGAGATCAGCAGACAGGAAGTAATACAGCTATGTGCTCCCTTAGAGATCACCTGACAGGAAGTAATACAGCTGTGTGCTCCCTCAGAGATCAGCTGACAGGAAGTAATACAGCTGTGTGCTCCCTCAGAGATCAGCTGGCAGGAAATAAAACAGTTGTGTGCCCCCTCAGAGATCAGCTGACAGGAAGTAATACAGCTGTGTGCTCCCTAAGAGATCCCCTGACAGGAAGTAATACAGCTGTGTGCTCCCTCAGAGATCACCTGACAGGAAGTAATACAGCTGTGTGCTCCCTCAGAGATCCCCTGACAGGAAGTAATACAGCTGTGTGCTCCCTCAGAGATCAGCTGACAGGAAGTAATACAGCTGTGTGCTCCCTCAGAGATCAGCTGATAGGAAGTAATATAGCTGTGTGCTCCCTCAGAGATCACCTGACAGGAAGTAATACAGCTGTGTGCTCCCTCAGAGATCAGAAGGATTGCTCAGGCCCATGAACCTCGAGTTGGGGCAGTTTTATGCATGGGCCTGGGGTATCAGGTAAGTGACTGTAACTTTCCTTCTCCTTTAAAGAGGCAGTAACCTTCATACCCCTTTTTACATGCGCCAACAGAGGGCACTGTATGCTGAACATGAATTAAAAATATTTTCTTAATTTTGGTATGACAAAGTAATACATTATTTTTTGCACACTTACTGATACCTCTACTTGTAATTAGCTAGAGAGAAAGAGACAGTGAGCTCTGTGTAAACAGACCCCTTCCCATCACCCTTTGTTGCATTCAGTGTGGTTACATATAAGGAGGGGAACATTATGCGGGGGGGATATGACTTTTCCACCTCCCTTAATGCTTTCACTCCGTCCATAATAGAGTAATGGCACTGTAGGCAAAACAGAGATTTGGGGCTACACATCCCCCACAATCTACTGGCACTTGGGGAACCCAATTTGCCCTGCGCAGGGGCAAAAGCTTGTGTATGGCGCCTGTCTGAGATACCTCCTGAGTTCCAGAAACATCATCAATAGATTTATTCCCTATAGTAACGTAAGGGGGGGCTGAGCCAAAACTTGCCCCACAGAGGAACAACAGGGAGCAATTTCTGTAGGTCTGTATTTTTATTGCCCCAAGACATCGGGGGGAGTTTGCCCACTGTAGGTTTGAGTCCCTGGGGTAATTGAGCCTGTTATGTATTATTATTGCCCGGGGCCCCTGGGGTAATTGAGCCTGTTATGTATTATTATTGCCCGGGGCCCCTGGGGTAATTGAGCCTGTTATGTATTATTATTGCCCGGGGCCCCTGGGGTAAATGGGTCTATTGGGAAGACGGCAGATTTGGAACAATGTGGGTTTAAACCTGAGCAGATCCAGGGTCAGTCTTTGGGTTAGAGAATCAAGAGAACTTTGAGGGGTACCTGCCCCCCAACATCCATACAGTGTATATACATAACATTGATTTTACTGGTCTCCCCCCTCCCACACATTGCACACGGCGTCCCATCGCTGTAGCCCCCCCGGTCCCATCGATGTAGCCCCCCCGGTCCCATCGCTGTAGCCCCCCGGTCCCATCGCTGTAGCCCCCCCGGTCCCATCACTGTAGCCCCCCCAGGTCCCATCGATGTAGCCCCCCCAGGTCCCATCGCTGTAGCCCCCCGTGCCCATCGCTGTAACCCCCCGGTCCCCCAGGTCCCATCGCTGTAGCCCCCCCGGTCCCATCGCTGTAGCCCCCCCCCGGTCCCATCGCTGTAGCCCCCCGGTCCCATCACTGTAGCCCCCCGGTCCCATCGCTGTAACCCCCCGGGTCCCATCGCTGTAGCCCCCCCAGGTCCCATCGCTGTAGCCCCCCGGTCCCATCGCTGTAGCCCCCCCGGTCCCATCGCTGTAGCCCCCCCAGGTCCCATCGCTGTAGCCCCCCAGGTCCCATCGCTGTAGCCCCCCGGTCCCATCGCTGTAGCCCCCCGGTCCCATCGCTGTAGCCCCCCCGGTCCCATCGCTGTAGCCCCCCCAGGTCCCATCGCTGTAGCCCCCCGGTCCCATCGCTGTAGCCCCCCGGTCCCATCGCTGTAGCCCCCCGGTCCCATCGCTGTAGCCCCCCCGGTCCCATCGCTGTAGCCCCCCGGTCCCATCGCTGTAGCCCCCGGTCCCATCGCTGTAGCCCCCCCCGGTCCCATCGCTGTAGACCCCCGCGTCCCATCGCTGTAGCCCCCCCGGTCCCATCGCTGTAGCCCCCCCGGTCCCATCGCTGTAGCCCCCCCGGTCCCATCGCTGTAGACCCCCGGTCCCATCGCTGTAGCCCCCCCGGTCCATCGCTGTAGCCCCCCCCGGTCCCATCGCTGTAGCCCCCCCGGTCCCATCGCTGTAGCCCCCCCGGTCCCATCACTGTAGCCCCCCCGGTCCCATCGCTGTAGCCCCCCGGTCCCATCGCTGTAGCCCCCCCGGTCCCATCGCTGTAGCCCCCCCCGGTCCCATCACTGTAGCCCCCCCCGGTCCCATCACTGTAGCCCCCCCGGTCCCATCACTGTAGCCCCCCGGTCCCATCACTGTAGCTAATAATGATGAAAGGGGGTTGGATGGGGCAGACTGAGGGGCTTTAGACTGGGGGGCTGTGGATCTGAAGGGTCTGGGGGGGGTTCCTGTATATTTTAAATAGAAAGAAGAATGGGGGGGCTGGTTGGGGGTATTTAGGGGGGTAGATTTAGGGTGCAGCCTAAGGGTCTGTGTATCTGGGGGGGCTACAGACTTACAGTGGGGGGCACAATAAACATGAGAATATTTAGGGAGGCAATTGGGGCAATTAAGGTGTGTGTATTTGGGGTGGTTTATTGGGGTACCAGGTGGGTAGATATTTGGGGGGTTAGTGGGGTACATAGAGTGAAGGCTAAAGGAATTGGGGGGCTGGCCAAGGGAATGGGGGTCCCACCTGTGACACAACGTTGCGGCCTTACCTTCCTCTCCCTCCCTGCGGGGCAGCTGATCCCCCTCTGTGGGATTTTAGGATCCTGAGCAAAGAAAATTAACCAAAGACTCATTTCTTCTGCGCATGCGCCGTATGAGGTGAAGAAAAAAGAAGAGTTCAGCTATCGACGCATGCGCAGTGCATAGAGCAGAGCGCTCCGAGTCCCAGTGCCAGTACCTCGCTACTGCGCATGCCCAACGGGGGCAGCGTGAGAGGAACATGCGCACTGCAGTCACTGAGGCCCTGAGGGCGACATATTATCTGCTGGCGGAAGCGTTCCGTCTCTCTGTATTAATAGTGGCCCCTGTGAGGGAGACTGTACCCTGTGCCCGCTATGCATGATACTATGCCAATGGCATTAATAGGGAATTTGCTTTAAAATATGGGAAGGCTGCAAAGATACACAACCTAGTAATGCCCCTGTGTGGCAGAATGGGGCCCTATTATAGGGTTAAGGTGGCCCCCCTGCTGGTGTCACAGTGGAACATTCCGGCAGAGCAATATGGGTAATAGGGCAGAACTAATATCAGCATTTAGGGGTCGCGCCCTGACCCCCCACATTATACTGTTCAGGCAGGGCTGAGCCGATACTGGGGGGCACCGGCCGAACCCCGAGTCCTTTGTCAGACCAATACCAAACCCAATCGGAATTGGCATAGAGTAATTAGGCAACGAAGGAGCTAACGAGATCCGGGGGCGTCTCCATTGGGTACAACGTGCACCCCAGGCTGATACACTGAGTAGGAATGGAATTAGGGGGGCACTCCATGTCTCCATTGGGTACAATGTGCACCCCTGGCTGATACACTGAGTAGGAATGGAATTCAGGGGGCACTCCATGTCTCCATTGGGTACAACGTGCACCCCAGGCTGATACGCTGAGTAGGAATGGAATTAGGGGGGCACTCCATGTCTCCATTGGGTACAATGTGCACCCCTGGCTGATACACTGAGTAGGAATGGAATTCGGGGGGACTCCATGTCTCCATTGGGTACAATGTGCACCCCTGGCTGATACGCTGAGTAGGAATGGAATTCGGGGGGCACTCCATGTCTCTATTGGGTACAATGTGCACCCCTGGCTGATACGCTGAGTAGGAATGGAATTCGGGGGGCACTCCATGTCTCTATTGGGTACAACGTGCACCCCTGGCTGATACGCTGAGTAGGAATGGAATTCGGGGGCACTCCATGTCTCCATTGGGTACAACGTGCACCCCTGGCTGATATGCTGAGTAGGAATGGAATTCGGGGGGCACTCCATGTCTCCATTGGGTACAACGTGCACCCCTGGCTGATACACTGAGTAGGAATGGAATTCGGGGGGCACTCCATGTCTCCATTGGGTACAACGTGCACCCCAGGCTGATACGCTGAGTAGGAATGAAATTCGGGGGGCACTCCATGTCTCCATTGGGTACAACGTGCACCCCTGGCTGATACGCTGAGTAGGAATGAAATTCGGGGGGCACTCCATGTCTCCATTGGGTACAACGTGCACCCCAGGCTGATACGCTGAGTAGGAATGGAATTCGGGGGGCACTCCATGTCTCCATTGGGTACAATGTGCACCCCAGGCTGATACGCTGAGTAGGAATGGAATTCGGGGGGCACTCCATGTCTCCATTGGGTACAACGTGCACCCCACGCTGATACGCTGAGTAGGAATGGAATTCGGGGGGCACTCCATGTCTCCATTGGGTACAATGTGCACCCCTGGCTGATACGCTGAGTAGGAATGAAATTCAGGGGGCACTTCATGTCTCCATTGGGTACAACGTGCACCCCTGGCTGATACACTGAGTAGGAATGGAATTCGGGGGCACTCCATGTCTCCATTGGGTACAATGTGCACCCCTGGCTGATACGCTGAGTAGGAATGGAATTCGGGGGCACTCCATGTCTCCATTGGGTACAACGTGCACCCCTGGCTGATACGCTGAGTAGGAATGGAATTCGGGGGGCACTCCATGTCTCCATTGGGTACAACGTGCACCCCTGGCTGATACGCTGAGTAGGAATGAAATTCGGGGGGCACTCCATGTCTCCATTGGGTACAACGTGCACCCCAGGCTGATACGCTGAGTAGGAATGGAATTCGGGGGGCACTCCATGTCTCCATTGGGTACAATGTGCACCCCAGGCTGATACGCTGAGTAGGAATGGAATTCGGGGGGCACTCCATGTCTCCATTGGGTACAATGTGCACCCCTGGCTGATACGCTGAGTAGGAATGGAATTCGGGGGCACTCCATGTCTCCATTGGGTACAACGTGCACCCCTGGCTGATACGCTGAGTAGGAATGGAATTCGGGGTCACTCCATGTCTCCATTGGGTACAATGTGCACCCCAGGCTGATACGCTGAGTAGGAATGAAATTCAGGGGGCACTTCATGTCTCCATTGGGTACAACGTGCACCCCAGGCTGATACGCTGAGTAGGAATGGAATTCGGGGGGCACCCCATGTCTCCATTGGGTACAATGTGCACCCCAGGCTGATACGCTGAGTAGGAATGAAATTCAGGGGGCACTTCATGTCTCCATTGGGTACAACGTGCACCCCAGGCTGATACGCTGAGTAGGAATGGAATTCGGGGGGCACTCCATGTCTCCATTGGGTACAATGTGCACCCCTGGCTGATACGCTGAGTAGGAATGAAATTCAGGGGGCACTCCATGTCTCCATTGGGTACAACGTGCACCCCAGGCTGATACGCTGAGTAGGAATGGAATTCGGGGGGCACTCCATGTCTCTATTGGGTACAACGTGCACCCCTGGCTGATACGCTGAGTAGGAATGAAATTCAGGGGGCACTTCATGTCTCCATTGGGTACAACGTGCACCCCTGGCTGATACACTGAGTAGGAATGGAATTCGGGGGGCACTCCATGTCTCCATTGGGTACAATGTGCACCCCTGGCTGATACGCTGAGTAGGAATGGAATTCGGGGGCACTCCATGTCTCCATTGGGTACAACGTGCACCCCTGGCTGATACGCTGAGTAGGAATGGAATTCGGGGGGCACTCCATGTCTCCATTGGGTACAACGTGCACCCCTGGCTGATACGCTGAGTAGGAATGAAATTCGGGGGGCACTCCATGTCTCCATTGGGTACAACGTGCACCCCAGGCTGATACGCTGAGTAGGAATGGAATTCGGGGGGCACTCCATGTCTCCATTGGGTACAATGTGCACCCCAGGCTGATACGCTGAGTAGGAATGGAATTCGGGGGGCACTCCATGTCTCCATTGGGTACAATGTGCACCCCTGGCTGATACGCTGAGTAGGAATGGAATTCGGGGGCACTCCATGTCTCCATTGGGTACAACGTGCACCCCAGGCTGATACGCTGAGTAGGAATGAAATTCAGGGGGCACTTCATGTCTCCATTGGGTACAACGTGCACCCCAGGCTGATACGCTGAGTAGGAATGGAATTCGGGGGGCACTCCATGTCTCCATTGGGTACAATGTGCACCCCTGGCTGATACGCTGAGTAGGAATGAAATTCAGGGGGCACTTCATGTCTCCATTGGGTACAACGTGCACCCCAGGCTGATACGCTGAGTAGGAATGGAATTCGGGGGGCACTCCATGTCTCCATTGGGTACAATGTGCACCCCTGGCTGATACGCTGAGTAGGAATGGAATTCGGGGGCACTCCATGTCTCCATTGGGTACAACGTGCACCCCAGGCTGATACGCTGAGTAGGAATGGAATTCGGGGGGCACTCCATGTCTCCATTGGGTACAACGTGCACCCCTGGCTGATACGCTGAGTAGGAATGGAATTCGGGGGGCACTCCATGTCTCCATTGGGTACAACGTGCACCCCTGGCTGATACGCTGAGTAGGAATGAAATTCGGGGGGCACTCCATGTCTCCATTGGGTACAACGTGCACCCCAGGCTGATACGCTGAGTAGGAATGGAATTCGGGGGGCACTCCATGTCTCCATTGGGTACAATGTGCACCCCAGGCTGATACGCTGAGTAGGAATGGAATTCGGGGGGCACTCCATGTCTCCATTGGGTACAATGTGCACCCCTGGCTGATACGCTGAGTAGGAATGGAATTCGGGGGCACTCCATGTCTCCATTGGGTACAACGTGCACCCCAGGCTGATACGCTGAGTAGGAATGGAATTCGGGGGGCACTCCATGTCTCCATTGGGTACAATGTGCACCCCTGGCTGATACGCTGAGTAGGAATGAAATTCAGGGGGCACTTCATGTCTCCATTGGGTACAACGTGCACCCCTGGCTGATACACTGAGTAGGAATGGAATTCGGGGGGCACTCCATGTCTCCATTGGGTACAATGTGCACCCCTGGCTGATACGCTGAGTAGGAATGGAATTCGGGGGCACTCCATGTCTCCACTGGGTACAACGTGCACCCCTGGCTGATACGCTGAGTAGGAATGGAATTCGGGGGGCACTCCATGTCTCCATTGGGTACAACGTGCACCCCTGGCTGATACGCTGAGTAGGAATGAAATTCGGGGGGCACTCCATGTCTCCATTGGGTACAACGTGCACCCCAGGCTGATACGCTGAGTAGGAATGGAATTCGGGGGGCACTCCATGTCTCCATTGGGTACAATGTGCACCCCAGGCTGATACGCTGAGTAGGAATGGAATTCGGGGGGCACTCCATGTCTCCATTGGGTACAATGTGCACCCCTGGCTGATACGCTGAGTAGGAATGGAATTCGGGGGCACTCCATGTCTCCATTGGGTACAACGTGCACCCCACGCTGATACGCTGAGTAGGAATGGAATTCGGGGGGCACTCCATGTCTCCATTGGGTACAATGTGCACCCCTGGCTGATACGCTGAGTAGGAATGAAATTCAGGGGGCACTTCATGTCTCCATTGGGTACAACGTGCACCCCAGGCTGATACGCTGAGTAGGAATGGAATTCGGGGGGCACTCCATGTCTCCATTGGGTACAATGTGCACCCCTGGCTGATACGCTGAGTAGGAATGGAATTCGGGGGCACTCCATGTCTCCATTGGGTACAACGTGCACCCCTGGCTGATACGCTGAGTAGGAATGGAATTCGGGGGGCACTCCATGTCTCCATTGGGTACAACGTGCACCCCTGGCTGATACGCTGAGTAGGAATGAAATTCGGGGGGCACTCCATGTCTCCATTGGGTACAACGTGCACCCCAGGCTGATACGCTGAGTAGGAATGGAATTCGGGGGCACTCCATGTCTCCATTGGGTACAATGTGCACCCCAGGCTGATACGCTGAGTAGGAATGGAATTCGGGGGGCACTCCATGTCTCCATTGGGTACAATGTGCACCCCTGGCTGATACGCTGAGTAGGAATGGAATTTGGGGGCACTCCATGTCTCCATTGGGTACAACGTGCACCCCAGGCTGATACGCTGAGTAGGAATGGAATTCGGGGGGCACTCCATGTCTCCATTGGGTACAATGTGCACCCCTGGCTGATACGCTGAGTAGGAATGAAATTCAGGGGGCACTTCATGTCTCCATTGGGTACAACGTGCACCCCTGGCTGATACACTGAGTAGGAATGGAATTCGGGGGGCACTCCATGTCTCCATTGGGTACAATGTGCACCCCTGGCTGATACGCTGAGTAGGAATGGAATTCGGGGGCACTCCATGTCTCCATTGGGTACAACGTGCACCCCTGGCTGATACGCTGAGTAGGAATGGAATTCGGGGGGCACTCCATGTCTCCATTGGGTACAACGTGCACCCCTGGCTGATACGCTGAGTAGGAATGAAATTCGGGGGGCACTCCATGTCTCCATTGGGTACAACGTGCACCCCAGGCTGATACGCTGAGTAGGAATGGAATTCGGGGGGCACTCCATGTCTCCATTGGGTACAATGTGCACCCCAGGCTGATACGCTGAGTAGGAATGGAATTCGGGGGGCACTCCATGTCTCCATTGGGTACAATGTGCACCCCTGGCTGATACGCTGAGTAGGAATGGAATTCGGGGGCACTCCATGTCTCCATTGGGTACAACGTGCACCCCAGGCTGATACGCTGAGTAGGAATGGAATTCGGGGGCACTCCATGTCTCCATTGGGTACAATGTGCACCCCTGGCTGATACGCTGAGTAGGAATGAAATTCAGGGGGCACTTCATGTCTCCATTGGGTACAACGTGCACCCCTGGCTGATACACTGAGTAGGAATGGAATTCGGGGGGCACTCCATGTCTCCATTGGGTACAATGTGCACCCCTGGCTGATACGCTGAGTAGGAATGGAATTCGGGGGCACTCCATGTCTCCATTGGGTACAACGTGCACCCCTGGCTGATACGCTGAGTAGGAATGGAATTCGGGGGGCACTCCATGTCTCCATTGGGTACAACGTGCACCCCTGGCTGATACGCTGAGTAGGAATGAAATTCGGGGGGCACTCCATGTCTCCATTGGGTACAACGTGCACCCCAGGCTGATACGCTGAGTAGGAATGGAATTCGGGGGCACTCCATGTCTCTATTGGGTACAACGTGCACCCCAGGCTGATACGCTGAGTAGGAATGGAATTCGGGGGCACTTCATGTCTCTATTGGGTACAACGTGCACCCCAGGCTGATACGCTGAGTAGGAATGGAATTCGGGGGGCACTCCATGTCTCCATTGGGTACAACGTGCACCCCTGGCTGATACGCTGAGTAGGAATGGAATTCGGGGGGCACTCCATGTCTCCATTGGGTACAACGTGCACCCCAGGCTGATACGCTGAGTAGGAATGGAATTTGGGGGGCACTCCATGTCTCCATTGGGTACAATGTGCACCCCAGGCTGATACACTGAGTAGGAATGGAATTCGGGGGGCACTCCATGTCTCCATTGGGTACAACGTGCACCCCTGGCTGATACGCTGAGTAGGAATGGAATTCGGGGGGCACTCCATGTCTCCATTGGGTACAACGTGCACCCCAGGCTGATACGCTGAGTAGGAATGGAATTCGGGGGGCACTCCATGTCTCCATTGGGTACAACGTGCACCCCTGGCTGATACGCTGAGTAGGAATGGAATTCGGGGGGCACTCCATGTCTCCATTGGGTACAACGTGCACCCCTGGCTGATACGCTGAGTAGGAATGGAATTCGGGGGGCACTCCATGTCTCCATTGGGTACAACGTGCACCCCTGGCTGATACGCTGAGTAGGAATGGAATTCGGGGGGCACTCCATGTCTCCATTGGGTACAACGTGCACCCCAGGCTGATACGCTGAGTAGGAATGAAATTCGGGGGGCACTCCATGTCTCCATTGGGTACAACGTGCACGCCAGGCTGATACACTGAGTAGGAATGGAATTCGGGGGGGACTCCATGTCTCCATTAGGTACAACGTGCACCCCTGGCTGATACGCTGAGTAGGAATGGAATTCGGGGGGCACTCCATGTCTCCATTGGGTACAACGTGCACGCCAGGCTGATACGCTGAATAGGAATGGAATTCGGGGGGCACTTCATGTCTCCATTGGGTACAACGTGCACCCTAGGCTGATACGCTGAGTAGGAATGGAATTCGGGGGGCACTCCATGTCTCCATTGGGTACAACGTGCACCCCTGGCTGATACGCTGAGTAGGAATGGAATTCGGGGGGCACTCCATGTCTCCATTGGGTACAATGTGCACCCCAGGCTGATACGCTGAGTAGGAATGGAATTCGGGGGGCACTCCATGTCTCCATTGGGTACAACGTGCACCCCTGGCTGATACACTGAGTAGGAATGGAATTCGGGGGGCACTCCATGTCTCCATTGGGTACAACGTGCACCCCAGGCTGATACGCTGAGTAGGAATGGAATTCGGGGGCACTCCATGTCTCCATTGGGTACAACGTGCACCCCTGGCTGATACGCTGAGTAGGAATGGAATTCGGGGGGCACTCCATGTCTCTATTGGGTACAACGTGCACCCCTGGCTGATACGCTGAATAGGAATGGAATTCGGGGGGCACTCCATGTCTCTATTGGGTACAACGTGCACCCCTGGCTGATACGCTGAGTAGGAATGGAATTAGGGGGGCACCCCATGTCTCCATTGGGTACAACGTGCACCCCTGGCTGATACACTGAGTAGGAATGGAATTCGGGGGGCACTCCATGTCTCCATTGGGTACAACGTGCACCCCTGGCTGATACGCTGAGTAGGAATGGAATTCGGGGGGCACTCCATGTCTCTATTGGGTACAACCTGCACCCCAGGCTGATACGCTGAATAGGAATGGAATTCGGGGGGACTCCATGTCTCCATTGGGTACAACGTGCACCCCTGGCTGATACGCTGAATAGGAATGGAATTCGGGGGGACTCCATGTCTCCATTGGGTACAACGTGCACCCCTGGCTGATACGCTGAATAGGAATGGAATTAGGGGGCACTTCATGTCTCCTTTGGGTACAACGTGCACCCCTGGCTGATACGCTGAATAGGAATGGAATTCGGGGGGCACTCCATGTCTCCATTGGGTACAACGTGCACCCCTGGCTGATACGCTGAGTAGGAATGAAATTCGGGGGGCACTCCATGTCTCCATTGGGTACAACGTGCACCCCTGGCTGATACGCTGAATAGGAATGGAATTCGAGGTCACTCCATGTCTCCATTGGGTACAACGTGCACCCCAGGCTGATACGCTGAGTAGGAATGGAATTCGGGGGGCACCCCATGCCTCCATTGGGTACAACGTGCACCCCAGGCTGATACACTGAGTAGGAATGGAATTCGGGGGCACCCCATGTCTCCATTGGGTACAACGTGCACCCCTGGCTGATACGCTGAGTAGGAATGGAATTCGGGGGGAATCCATGTCTCCATTGGGTACAACGTGCACCCCAGGCTGATACGCTGAGTAGGAATGGAATTCGGGGGGAATCCATGTCTCCATTGGGTACAACGTGCACCCCAGGCTGATACGCTGAGTAGGAATGGAATTCGGGGGGCACTCCATGTCTCCATTGGGTACAACGTGCACCCCAGGCTGATACGCTGAGTAGGAATGGAATTCGGGGGGACTCCATGTCTCCATTGGGTACAACGTGCACCCCTGGCTGATACGCTGAGTAGGAATGAAATTCGGGGGGCACTTCATGTCTCCATTGGGTACAACGTGCACCCCTGGCTGATACGCTGAGTAGGAATGGAATTCGGGGGGCACTCCATGTCTCCATTGGGTACAACGTGCACCCCAGGCTGATGCGCTGAGTAGGAATGGAATTCGGGGGGCACCCCATGTCTCCATTGGGTACAATGTGCACCCCAGGCTGATACGCTGAGTAGGAATGGAATTCGGGGGGACTCCATGTCTCCATTGGGTACAACGTGCACCCCTGGCTGATACGCTGAGTAGGAATGGAATTCGGGGGGGACTCCATGTCTCCATTGGGTACAACGTGCACCCCAGGCTGATACGCTGAGTAGGAATGCAATTCGGGGGGCACTCCATGTCTCCATTGGGTACAACGTGCATCCCTGGCTGATACACTGAGTAGGAATGGAATTCGGGGGGCACTCCATGTCTCCATTGGGTACAACGTGCACCCCAGGCTGATACGCTGAGTAGGAATGAAATTCAGGGGGCACTTCATGTCTCCATTGGGTACAACGTGCACCCCTGGCTGATACGCTGAGTAGGAATGGAATTCGGGGGACGGCATATCTCCATTGGGTACAACGTGCACCCCAGGCTGATACGCTGAGTAGGAATGAAATTCGGGGGGACTCCATGTCTCCATTGGGTACAACGTGCACCCCAGGCTGATACGCTGAGTAGGAATGGAATTCAGGGGGCACTCCATGTCTCCATTGGGTACAACGTGCACCCCAGGCTGATACGCTGAGTAGGAATGAAATTCAGGGGGCACTCCATGTCTCCATTGGGTACAACGTGCACCCCAGGCTGATACGCTGAGTAGGAATGGAATTCGGGGGGACGGCATATCTCCATTGGGTACAACGTGCACCCCAGGCTGATACGCTGAGTAGGAATGAAATTCGGGGGGACTCCATGTCTCCATTGGGTACAACGTGCACCCCAGGCTGATACGCTGAGTAGGAATGGAATTCGGGGGGCACTCCATGTCTCCATTGGGTACAACGTGCACCCCTGGCTGAAACACTGAGTAGGAATGAAATTCAGGGGGCACTTCATGTCTCCATTGGGTACAACGTGCACCCCAGGCTGATACACTGAGTAGGAATGAAATTCGGGGGGCACTCCATGTCTCCATTGGGTACAATGTGCACCCCAGGCTGATACGCTGAGTAGGAATGGAATTCGGGGGGGACTCCATGTCTCCATTGGGTACAACGTGCACCCCAGGCTGATACGCTGAGTAGGAATGAAATTCAGGGGGCACTTCATGTCTCCATTGGGTACAACGTGCACCCCTGGCTGATACGCTGAGTAGGAATGGAATTCGGGGGACGGCATATCTCCATTGGGTACAACGTGCACCCCAGGCTGATACGCTGAGTAGGAATGAAATTCGGGGGGACTCCATGTCTCCATTGGGTACAACGTGCACCCCAGGCTGATACGCTGAGTAGGAATGGAATTCAGGGGGCACTCCATGTCTCCATTGGGTACAACGTGCACCCCAGGCTGATACGCTGAATAGGAATGGAATTCGGGGGGACGGCATATCTCCATTGGGTACAACGTGCACCCCAGGCTGATACGCTGAGTAGGAATGAAATTCGGGGGGACTCCATGTCTCCATTGGGTACAACGTGCACCCCAGGCTGATACGCTGAGTAGGAATGGAATTCGGGGGGCACTCCATGTCTCCATTGGGTACAACGTGCACCCCTGGCTGATACACTGAGTAGGAATGAAATTCAGGGGGCACTTCATGTCTCCATTGGGTACAACGTGCACCCCAGGCTGATACACTGAGTAGGAATGAAATTCGGGGGGCACTCCATGTCTCCATTGGGTACAATGTGCACCCCAGGCTGATACGCTGAGTAGGAATGGAATTCGGGGGGGACTCCATGTCTCCATTGGGTACAACGTGCACCCCAGGCTGATACGCTGAGTAGGAATGGAATTCGGGGGGCACTCCATGTCTCCATTGGGTACAACGTGCACCCCAGGCTGATACGCTGAGTAGGAATGGAATTCGGGGGGCACTTCATGTCTCCATTGGGTACAACGTGCACCCCAGGCTGATACGCTGAGTAGGAATGGAATTCAGGGGGCACTTCATGTCTCCATTGGGTACAATGTGCCCCCCAGGCTGATACGCTGAGTAGGAATGGAATTCGGGGGGCACTCCATGTCTCTATTGGGTACAACATGCACCCCTGGCTGATACGCTGAGTAGGAATGAAATTCGGGGGGCACTTCATGTCTCCATTGGGTACAATGTGCACCCCAGGCTGATACGCTGAGTAGGAATGGAATTCGGGGGGCACTCCATGTCTCTATTGGGTACAATGTGCACCCCTGGCTGATACACTGAGTAGGAATGGAATTCGGGGGGCACTCCATGTCTCCATTGGGTACAACGTGCACCCCAGGCTGATACGCTGAGTAGGAATGGAATTCGGGGGGCACTCCATGTCTCCATTGGGTACAACGTGCACCCCTGGCTGATACACTGAGTAGGAATGAAATTAGGGGGCACTTCATGTCTCCATTGGGTACAACGTGCACCCCAGGCTGATACGCTGAGTAGGAATGGAATTCGGGGGCACTCCATGTCTCCATTGGGTACAACGTGCACCCCAGGCTGATACGCTGAGTAGGAATGGAATTCAGGGGGCACTCCATGTCTCCATTGGGTACAACGTGCACCCCTGGCTGATACGCTGAGTAGGAATGGAATTCGGGGGACGGCATATCTCCATTGGGTACAACGTGCACCCCAGGCTGATACGCTGAGTAGGAATGAAATTCGGGGGGACTCCATGTCTCCATTGGGTACAACGTGCACCCCAGGCTGATACGCTGAGTAGGAATGGAATTCAGGGGGCACTCCATGTCTCCATTGGGTACAACGTGCACCCCAGGCTGATACACTGAGTAGGAATGGAATTCGGGGGGCACTCCATGTCTCCATTGGGTACAACGTGCACCCCTGGCTGATACACTGAGTAGGAATGAAATTAGGGGGCACTCCATGTCTCCATTGGGTACAACGTGCACCCCAGGCTGATACGCTGAGTAGGAATGAAATTCAGGGGGCACTCCATGTCTCCATTGGGTACAATGTGCACCCCTGGCTGATACACTGAGTAGGAATGGAATTCGGGGGGCACTCCATGTCTCCATTGGGTACAACGTGCACCCCAAGCTGATACACTGAGTAGGAATGGAATTCGGGGTCACTCCATGTCTCCATTGGGTACAATGTGCACCCCTGGCTGATACGCTGAATAGGAATGGAATTCGGGGTCACTCCATGTCTCCATTGGGTACAACGTGCACCCCTGGCTGATACGCTGAGTAGGAATGGAATTCGGGGGGCACTCCATGTCTCTATTGGGTACAACGTGCACCCCAGGCTGATACACTGAGTAGGAATGGAATTCGGGGGGCACTCCATGTCTCTATTGGGTACAACGTGCACCCCAGGCTGATACGCTGAGTAGGAATGGAATTCGGGGGGCACTCCATGTCTCTATTGGGTACAATGTGCACCCCAGGCTGATACGCTGAATAGGAATGGAATTCAGGGGGCACTTCATGTCTCCATTGGGTACAATGTGCCCCCCAGGCTGATACGCTGAGTAGGAATGGAATTCGGGGGGCACTCCATGTCTCTATTGGGTACAACATGCACCCCTGGCTGATACGCTGAGTAGGAATGAAATTCGGGGGGCACTTCATGTCTCCATTGGGTACAATGTGCACCCCAGGCTGATACGCTGAGTAGGAATGGAATTCGGGGGGCACTCCATGTCTCTATTGGGTACAATGTGCACCCCTGGCTGATACACTGAGTAGGAATGGAATTCGGGGGGCACTCCATGTCTCCATTGGGTACAATGTGCACCCCAGGCTGATACGCTGAGTAGGAATGGAATTCGGGGGGCACTCCATGTCTCCATTGGGTACAACGTGCACCCCTGGCTGATACACTGAGTAGGAATGAAATTAGGGGGCACTTCATGTCTCCATTGGGTACAACGTGCACCCCAGGCTGATACGCTGAGTAGGAATGGAATTCGGGGGGCACTCCATGTCTCCATTGGGTACAACGTGCACCCCAGGCTGATACGCTGAGTAGGAATGGAATTCAGGGGGCACTCCATGTCTCCATTGGGTACAACGTGCACCCCTGGCTGATACGCTGAGTAGGAATGGAATTCGGGGGACGGCATATCTCCATTGGGTACAACGTGCACCCCAGGCTGATACGCTGAGTAGGAATGAAATTCGGGGGACTCCATGTCTCCATTGGGTACAACGTGCACCCCAGGCTGATACGCTGAGTAGGAATGGAATTCAGGGGGCACTCCATGTCTCCATTGGGTACAATGTGCACCCCAGGCTGATACACTGAGTAGGAATGGAATTCGGGGGGCACTCCATGTCTCCATTGGGTACAACGTGCACCCCTGGCTGATACGCTGAGTAGGAATGGAATTCAGGGGGCACTCCATGTCTCCATTGGGTACAACGTGCACCCCTGGCTGATACACTGAGTAGGAATGGAATTCGGGGGGCACTCCATGTCTCCATTGGGTACAACGTGCACCCCAGGCTGATACGCTGAGTAGGAATGGAATTCGGGGGGCACTCCATGTCTCCATTGGGTACAACGTGCACCCCAGGCTGATACGCTGAGTAGGAATGGAATTCGGGGGGCACTCCATGTCTCCATTGGGTACAACGTGCACCCCAAGCTGATACGCTGAATAGGAATGGAATTCGGGGTCACTCCATGTCTCCATTGGGTACAATGTGCACCCCTGGCTGATACGCTGAGTAGGAATGGAATTCGGGGGGCACTCCATGTCTCTATTGGGTACAACGTGCACCCCAGGCTGATACACTGAGTAGGAATGGAATTCGGGGGGCACTCCATGTCTCTATTGGGTACAACGTGCACCCCAGGCTGATACGCTGAGTAGGAATGGAATTCGGGGGGCACTCCATGTCTCCATTGGGTACAATGTGCACCCCTGGCTAATACACTGAGTAGGAATGAAATTAGGGGGCACTCCATGTCTCCATTGGGTACAACGTGCACCCCTGGCTGATACACTGAGTAGGAATGGTATTCGGGGGGCACTTCATGTCTCTATTGGGTACAACGTGCACCCCAGGCTGATACGCTGAGTAGGAATGGAATTCGGGGGGCACTCCATGTCTCTATTGGGTACAACGTGCACCCCAGGCTGATACACTGAGTAGGAATGGAATTCGGGGGGCACTTCATGTCTCTATTGGGTACAACGTGCACCCCAGGCTGATACACTGAGTAGGAATGGAATTCGGGGGCACTCCATGTCTCCATTGGGTACAATGTGCACCCCTGGCTGATACACTGAGTAGGAATGGTATTCGGGGGGCACTTCATGTCTCTATTGGGTACAACGTGCACCCCAGGCTGATACGCTGAGTAGGAATGGAATTCGGGGGGCACTCCATGTCTCTATTGGGTACAACGTGCACCCCAGGCTGATACGCTGAGTAGGAATGGAATTCGGGGGGCACTCCATGTCTCTATTGGGTACAACGTGCACCCCAGGCTGATACACTGAGTAGGAATGGAATTCGGGGGGCACTTCATGTCTCTATTGGGTACAACGTGCACCCCTGGCTGATACGATGAATAGGAATGAAATCCGGGGGGGCACCCCCAATTCCAGCTTAAGGTTGGCCCTATACTCTCTGGTTCTGCTCTCCTCCCGACCCAACTCGCCAAATATTCTATATCATTATCTGGATCTTTCTGGTGCTGCCATAACATATCATTGCTCCACCCCCTCTGCCATAACCCCGCCCCTACCCCTATTATTGGTTAAGAGAGATGGCAATAGAAGGAACGTTCCCTTTGGGCCAATACAAACTGCGGTGTCTCTCGGTACCAACAGAATACAGCGCTCATTTGCACATTCAGATCAGAACCAGCACCAATGGCTCCTGGCTCAACACACGGGCTTGTTGGGTGCCGTGACATAAGAAAGTGGATTCAGTTTGGCTCAGTACCAAGGACCCAAACCGCTTTGCTGAATCCCTCCCTCCATAAAGGCAAAGCCCAGATCAGCGCCACAGACTATGGACAGAACCAGCGCAATGTTCACTCCCTGCTTCTTTATGTTCTTACAGGAACACCCCGGAGCTGGTACTGACCCGCTGTTCTGGTACCAAAACCCGGCTGCGCTGGTGGGCACGGCTGTACGGCCCCTGGTGGGGCGTTTCAGGGATGTAGAGAAAACCCCGACCCACACCCGACTCCATACCTGACCCGGCTTCTGCCCTGTATCTAGAGACCCGCCCTGCAATGATGTCACAAAAGGGGCGGGGCATGTCAGGAATGCCTCTATAGATTCACAAGCCGGAAGAGGAAGCTGTCAGGGTTAGGTCACCTGTGACCCGGAAGTGATGTGCCGAGGTTGGTCCGAACTCCCCCGACCCGCAGGTATTGGGCCAGCTCACACATCACTACAGGGAAGGGGCCTGAGGGTGTCCTTATTGTAATCTGAGAGGCTGATGGGAATGGGGTGCAAGTGCCCCCCCCCCAGTGCGATGGTGGGAACCCAAAATCATTTTCCTTGAGATTTGTTTTCTGAGTTTTTATTTCATAAATAGAAATATGTTTATTATAGAGCGAAGGGTACTTTATAGCCTGGGGGGGGTCATGTGCTACCCAATAGGCCCAGGAGCTGCTAGCTCCGCCCACCTAGCTATACCACCCCTACAGCTCCCCAGGCACAGGGGTCCCTCACTTCCTACTCAGGGTCTCGGGCTGATTGTCCGCGTGGGTTTTCTCGTGCACCTTGAGGTGGTAGTTGATGCTGAAGCTGCGGGGGCACAGGGGGCACTTATAGGGGCGCTCGCCGGTGTGCACGCGCTGATGGATTTTCAGGGTGTAGGCCTTTGTGAAGCTCTTGTGGCACAGCTCGCACTGGTAAGGCCGGGCCCCCGTGTGGTGCCTGCGGTGCTCGACGTACGAGGAGCAGTCGCTGAAAGTCTTGTGGCACTCGCCGCACTTATAGGGGCGCTCGCCGGTGTGGGTCCGCTGGTGCACCGTCAGGTGGGACTTCTCCCGGAAGGGCTTGCCGCAAATGTTGCACTGGTAGGGCTTGGCGCCGGAATGGATCCGCTGGTGGCGCACCATGGAGGAGTAGTCGCTGAAGCTCTTGACGCACTCGGTGCACTTGTAGGGCCGCTCACCGGTGTGGGTGCGTCGGTGCACCCGTAGGTGGGAGATGACGCTGAAGCTCTTCAGGCACTCGGAGCACTGGTAGGGCCGCTCGCCGCTGTGGATGCGTTTGTGCACGGTCAGCAGGTTGTTCTTGGAGAAGCTCTTGTGGCACTCCGGGCAGCTGTAGGGCTTCTCCCCCGTGTGGGTCCTCAGATGGACCTTCAGGCTGTAGGACTTGCTGAAGCCCTTCTCACACACATTACATACATGCAGCTTCTCCGCGGGGGCACTGGGCTTGCGCTTCCGCAGCCACACCGCCTCGTGGGCCCATTCCGCGTGGGTGGTTCGGTGGACCCTCAGCCGGGCATTCTGCGAGAAACACTTGTCGCACTTGGGGCATTTATATGGCTTCTCCCCTGTGTGAATCCTCTCATGGACCTTCAGGTTGTAGGACTTGCTGAAAGTCTTCTGACACACGGTGCACAGGTGCCTCCTCTCATAGTCGGGGTCGGCGAGGACGTCCGGAACATTCTGTTTGTTCTTCCGCTTCATTTTCTTGGCCCGCCGGCTCATCTTGGGCTGATGGCTTCTCAGGTGCTTCTTCAAGATACTGACCGCGCTGAAGCTCTTCTTACACTCAGGGCACTTGAAGGGCTTCTCTCCGGTGTGGACATGGCGGTGAGCTTTAAAGAAGTCCGAGCGGGAGAAGCCCCTCCCACAATCCCTGCAGGTGTAGCGGATCTCCCGGATGTGCACGTTGGAGTGGCTCTGCAGGTCGTAGGGGTTGGTGAAGGTCCTTTGACACTTAGTGCACTGGAAGGGAGCGTGCAGCCGCTCAGCATCGGGGGCACTGGGGGGAGCCTGGTGCTGGGCACTCCCATTCTGTCGCTGCCTATCACTGTCTAACCTGGACTGAGGGTTGGGCACATGTGGGGGCATCGAGCCTAATGCCCCAAATGCCTGAAACTCTTCCTCCTTCACACTGACATTCCCCACCAATTGGTCCATTGGATCTGGAGCTGCCCAAGTCGTGCAGCGGCTGCCGGGCTCAGTGCTGATTGGCAGAGGAGACAGGCACTTATTCAAGCACTTCATTACGTCCTTCATGTTCTGAGCACTATCCCCAATATCTGTAAGAGAGAGACAAAAGGAAAATAAACCACAAACAGTTGCTCTTGTGCCTTGCTAGCTGCCCCTAGCCGGTATGGTTGGCATTATAGAGCTGGGTATGGTTGGCTAGCTGCCCCTAGCCGGGTATGGTTGGCTAGCTGCCCCCGAGCTGGGTATGGTTGGCTAGCTGCCCCCGAGCTGGGTATGGTTGGCTAGCTGCCCCTAGCCGGGTATGGTTGGCTAGCTGCCCCCGAGCTGGGTATGGTTGGCTAGCTGCCCCTAGCCGGGTATGGTTGGCTAGTTGCCCCCGAGCTGGGTATGGTTGGCTAGCTGCCCCTAGCCGGGTATGGTTGGCTAGCTGCCCCCGAGCTGGGTATGGTTGGCTAGCTGCCCCCGAGCTGGGTATGGTTGGCTAGCTGCCCCTAGCCGGGTATGGTTGGCTAGCTGCCCCTAGCCGGGTATGGTTGGCTAGCTGCCCCCAAGCTGGGTATGGTTGGCTAGCTGCCCCTAGCCGGGTATGGTTGGCTAGTTGCCCCCGAGCTGGGTATGGTTGGCTAGCTGCCCCCTAGCCGGGTATGGTTGGCTAGCTGCCCCTAGTCAGGTACGGTTGGCAATACAAGGGGCCCAATATGGCGCCCAGATCCCACCTCAGCCTGCCCCACTGGACTCTTTGCCCAAACAGAATGTTACCCAGTTGCAGTAAGAATCATACAGTGAAGATAAAGGGTTAAAGAGACGCCCCACTCACCCATCTGCTCCGTGCCCTCCAGCTTTACTGTCACCCCCTGGCACATTCTGCCCCAGGCCTTGGGCCTCACAACTGGGAAACCTGCAGGGGGGCAAATAATGTAAAACTCCATGTCAGACTGTCATACGGACTCAGTACCAGTACCCTGCGATCCAACTTGTGCCCATAACAGTACCAGTACCCTGCGATCCAACTTGTGCCCATAACAGTACCAGTACCCTGCGATCCAACTTGTGCCCATAACAGTACCAGTACCCTGCGATCCAACTTGTGCCCATAACAGTACCAGTACCCTGCGATCCAACTTGTGCCCATAACAGTACCAGTACCCTGCGATCCAACTTGTGCCCATAACAGTACCAGTACCCTGCGATCCAACTTGTGCCCATAACAGTACCAGTACCCTGCGATCCAACTTGTGCCCATAACAGTACCAGTACCCTGCGATCAAACTTGTGCCCATAACAGTACCAGTACCCCTGCGATCCAACTTGTGCCCATAACAGTACCAGTACCCTGCGATCCAACTTGTGCCCATAACAGTACCAGTACCCTGCGATCCAACTTGTGCCCATAACAGTACCAGTACCCTGCGATCCAACTTGTGCCCATAACAGTACCAGTACCCTGCGATCCAACTTGTGCCCATAACAGTACCAGTACACTGCGATCCAACTGGTGCCCATAACAGTACCAGTACCCTGCGATCCAACTTGTGCCCATAACAGTACCAGTACCCTGCGATCCAACTTGTGCCCATAACAGTACCAGTACCCTGCGATCCAACTTGTGCCCATAACAGTACCAGTACCCTGCGATCCAACTTGTGCCCATAACAGTACCAGTACCCTGCGATCCAACTTGTGCCCATAACAGTACCAGTACCCTGCGATCCAACTTGTGCCCATAACAGTACCAGTACCCTGTGATCCAACTTGTGCCCATAACAGTACCAGTACCCTGCAATCCAACTTGTGCCATAACAGTACCAGTACCCTGCGATCCAACTTGTGCCCATAACAGTACCAGTACCCTGCGATCCAACTGGTGCCCATAACAGTACCAGTACACTGCGATCCAACTTGTGCCCATAACAGTACCAGTACCCTGCAATCCAACTGGTGCCCATAACAGTACCAGTACACTGCGATCCAACTTGTGCCCATAACAGTACCAGTACCCTGCGATCCAACTGGTGCCCATAACAGTACCAGTACCCTGCGATCCAACTTGTGCCCATAACAGTACCAGTACCCTGCGATCCAACTTGTGCCCATAACAGTACCAGTACCCTGCGATCCAACTTGTGCCCATAACAGTACCAGTACCCTGCGATCCAACTTGTGCCCATAACAGTACCAGTACCCTGCGATCCAACTTGTGCCCATAACAGTACCAGTACCCTGCGATCCAACTTGTGCCCATAACAGTACCAGTACCCTGCGATCCAAACTTGTGCCCATAACAGTACCAGTACCCTGCGATCCAACTTGTGCCCATAACAGTACCAGTACCCTGCAATCCAACTGGTGCCCATAACAGTACCAGTACCCTGCGATCCAACTTGTGCCCATAACAGTACCAGTACCCTGCGATCCAACTGGTGCCCATAACAGTACCAGTACCCTGCAATCCAACTTGTGCCCATAACAGTACCAGTACCCTGCGATCAAACTTGTGCCCATAACAGTACCAGTACCCTGCGATCCAACTTGTGCCCATAACAGTACCAGTACCCTGCGATCCAACTTGTGCCCATAACAGTACCAGTACCCTGCGATCCAACTTGTGCCCATAACAGTACCAGTACCCTGCGATCCAACTTGTGCCCATAACAGTACCAGTACCCTGTGATCCAACTGGTGCCCATAACAGTACCAGTACCCTGCGATCCAACTTGTGCCCATAACAGTACCAGTACCCTGTGATCTAACTGGTGCCCATAACAGTACCAGTACCCTGCGATCCAACTTGTGACAGAACTGATAGCCTGGGCCCTAACTGGCAGAAAAGACTGTACAACGTGGGGTTTGGGCCAAGGGAACGTACCCAGAGAAGTGACCGCTTCATAATTATCCCTCATTACAGATTTATAGAGATCCTTCTGCGCATCCAAGAGCGACGCCCACTCCCGCTCCGAGAAATAAACTGCCACATCCTCAAATGTCACCTAAACAGGGAGCAGAGAAACAACAGAGGCTGCTTCACCTGAGAGCTCTTCAGCCAAGCACTGAGGGCACAGCCAAGGGAAGAGGGGCACTGAGGGCAAAGCCAAGGGAAGAGGGGCCCTGAGGGCAAAGCCAAGGGAAGAGGGGCACAGAGGGCAAAGCCAAGGGAAGAGGGGCACTGAGGGCAAAGCCAAGGGAAGAGGGGCACAGAGGGCAAAGCCAAGGGAAGAGGGGCACTGAGGGCAAAGCCAAGGGAAGAGGGGCACTGAGGGCAAAGCCAAGGGAAGAGGGGCACTGAGGGCACAGCCAAGGGAAGAGGGGCACTGAGGGCAAAGCCAAGGGAAGAGGGGCACTGAGGGCAAAGCCAAGGGAAGAGGGGCACTGAGGGCAAAGCCAAGGGAAGAGGGGCACTGAGGGCAAAGCCAAGGGAAGAGGGGCACTGAGGGCAAAGCCAAGGGAAGAGGGGCACAGAGGGCACAGCCAGGGAAGAGGGGCCCTGAGGGCAAAGCCAAGGGAAGAGGGGCGCTGAGGGCAAAGCCAAGGGAAGAGGGCACTGAGGGCAAAGCCAAGGGAAGAGGGGCACTGAGGGCAAAGCCAAGGGAAGAGGGGCACTGAGGGCAAAGCCAAGGGAAGAGGAGCACTGAGGGCAAAGCCAAGGGAAGAGGGGCATTGAGGGCAAAGCCAAGGGAAGAGGGGCAGTGAAGGCAAAGCCAAGGGAAGAGGGGCAGTGAGGGCAAAGGTAAGGGAAGAGGAGCACTGAGGGCAAAGCCAAGGGAAGAGGGGCAGTGAGGGCACAGCCAAGGGAAGAGGGGCACTGAGGGCAAAGCCAAGGGAAGAGGAGCACTGAGGGCAAAGCCAAGGGAAGAGGGGCAGTGAGGGCACAGCCAAGGGAAGAGGGGCACTGAGGGCAAAGCCAAGGGAAGAGGAGCACTGAGGGCAAAGCCAAGGGAAGAGGAGCACTGAGGGCAAAGCCAAGGGAAGAGGGGCAGTGAGGGCACAGCCAAGGGAAGAGGGGCACAGAGGGCAAAGCCAAGGGAAGAGGAGCACTGAGGGCAAAGCCAAGGGAAGAGGGGCATTGAGGGCAAAGCCAAGGGAAGAGGGGCACTGAGGGCAAAGCCAAGGGAAGAGGAGCACTGAGGGCAAAGCAAAGGGAAGAGGGGCACTGAGGGCAAAGCCAACGGAGGAGGAGCACTGAGGGCAAAGCCAAGGGAAGAGGAGCACTGAGGGCAAAGCCAAGGGAAGAGGGGCATTGAGGGCACAGCCAAGGGAAAGAGGGGCACAGAGGGCAAAGCCAAGGAAGAGGAGCACTGAGGGCAAAGCCAAGGGAAGAGGGGCATTGAGGGCAAAGCCAAGGGAAGAGGGGCACTGAGGGCAAAGCCAAGGGAAGAGGGGCACTGAGGGCAAAGCAAAGGGAAGAGGGGCACTGAGGGCAAAGCCAACGGAGGAGGAGCACTGAGGGCAAAGCCAAGGGAAGAGGGGCAGTGAGGGCACAGCCAAGGGAAGAGGGGCATTGAGGGCAAAGCCAAGGGAAGAGGGGCACTGAGGGCAAAGCCAAGGGAAGAGGGGCACTGAGGGCAAAGCCAAGGGAAGGGGGGCACTGAGGGCAAAGCCAAGGGAAGAGGGGCACTGAGGGCAAAGCCAAGGAAGAGGGGCACAAAGGGCAAAGCAAGGGAAGAGGGGCACTGAGGGCATAGCCAAGGGAAGAGGGGAACAAAGGGCAAAGCCAAGGGAAGAGGGGCACTGAGGGCAAAGCCAGGAGAAGAGGGGCACTGAGGGCAAAGCCAGGGGAAGAGGGGCACTGAGGGCACAGCCAAGGGAAGAGGGGCACTGAGGGCAAAGCCAAGGAAGAGGGGCACTGAGGGCAAAGCCAAGGGAAGAGGGGCACTGAGGGCAAAGCCAAGGGAAGAGGGGCACTGAGGGCAAAGCCAAGGGAAGAGGGGCACTGAGGGCAAAGCCAAGGGAAGAGAGGCACTGAGGGCAAAGCCAAGGGAAGAGGGGCACTGAGGGCAAAGCCAAGGGAAGAGGGGCACTGAGGGCAAAGCCAAGGGAAGAGGGGCACTGAGGGCAGTGCCACAGAAGAGAGAGACTAGTAGCACAAAGCCTAGTTCTGAACAAAAAGAAAAAAAAAAAACCCAACCTGGTCGAATGAGTTTATTGGCTGATCCATGTTCCCTGCCGCAACCCCTCCTGTAAAATATAATTTACTGTCAGTGCCAGTGGGTCAGTAATCCCTGGGTACTATCAGTGCCAGTGGGTCAGTAATCCCTGGGTACTGTCAGTGCCAGTGGGTCAGTAATCCCTGGGTACTGTCAGTGCCAGCGGGTCAGTAATCCCTGGGTACTATCAGTGCCAGTGGGTCAGTAATCCCTGGGTACTGTCTAGTGCCAGTGGTCAGTAATCCCTGGGTACTATCAGTGCCAGTGGGTTCAGTAATCCCTGGGTACTGTCAGTGCCAGCGGGTCAGTAATCCCTGGGTACTGTCAGTGCCAGTGGGTCAGTAATCCCTGGGGTACTGGTTCAGTGCCAGTGGGTCAGTAATCCCTGGGTACTATCAGTGCCAGTGGGTCAGTAATCCCTGGGTACTGTCAGTGCCAGTGGGTCAGTAATCCCTGGGTACTGTCAGTGCCAGTGGGTCAGTAATCCCTGGGTACTGTCAGTGCCAGTGGGTCAGTAATCCCTGGGTACTGTCAGTGCCAGTGGGTCAGTAATCCCTGGGTACTGGTCAGTGGCCAGTGGTCAGTAATCCCTGGGTACTGTCAGTGCCAGTGGGTCAGTAATCCCTGGTACTGTCAGTGCCAGTGGGTCAGTAATCCCTGGGTACTGTCAGTGCCAGCGGTCATAATCCCTGGGTACTGTCAGTGCCAGCGGGTCAGTATCCTGGGTACTATCAGTGCCAGCGGGTCAGTAATCCCTGGGTACTATCAGTGCCAGCGGGTCAGTAATCCCTGGGTACTGTCAGTGCCAGTGGGTCAGTAATCCCTGGGTACTATCAGTGGCCAGGGGTCAGTAAATCCCTGGGTACTGTCAGTGCCAGTGGGTCAGTAATCCCTGGGTTACTATCAGTGCAGCGGGTCAGTAATCCCTGGGTACTATCAGTGCCAGCGGGTCAGTAATCCCTGGGTACTATCAGTGCCAGCGGGTCAGTAATCCCTGGGTACTGTCAGTGCCAGTGGGTCAGTAATCCCTGGGTACTGTCAGTGCCAGTGGGTCAGTAATCCCTGGGTACTATCAGTGCCAGTGGGTCAGTAATCCCTGGGGTACTGTCAGTGCCAGTGGGTCAGTAATCCCTGGGTACTATCAGTGCCAGTGGGTCAGTAATCCCTGGGTACTGTCAGTGCCAGTGGGTCAGTAATCCCTGGGTACTGTCAGTGCCAGTGGGTCAGTAATCCCTGGGTACTGTCAGTGCCAGTGGGTCAGTAATCCCTGGGTACTGTCAGTGCCAGTGGGTCAGTAATGCCTGGGTACTATCAGTGCCAGTGGGGTCAGTAATCCCTGGGTACTGTCAGTGCCAGCGGGTCAGTAATCCCTGGGTACTATCAGTGCCAGCGGGTCAGTAATCCCTGGGTACTGTCAGTGCCAGCGGGTCAGTAATCCCTGGGTACTGTCAGTGCCAGCGGGGTCAGTAATCCCTGGTACTGTCAGTGCCAGTGGGTCAGTAATCCCTGGGTATACTGTCAGTGCCAGTGGGGTCAGTAATCCCTGGGGTACTGTCAGTGCCAGTGGGTCAGTAATCCCTGGGTACTGTCAGTGCCAGTGGGTCAGTAATCCCTGGGTACTGTCAGTGCCAGTGGGGTCAGTAATGCCTGGGTACTATCAGTGCCAGCGGGTCAGTAATCCCTGGGTACTGTCAGTGCCAGCGGGTCAGTAATCCCTGGGTACTGTCAGTGCCAGCGGGTCAGTAATCCCTGGGTACTGTCAGTGCCAGCGGGTCAGTAATCCCTGGGTACTGTCAGTGCCAGCGGGTCAGTAATCCCTGGGTACTGTCAGTGCCAGCGGGTCAGTAATCCCTGGGTACTGTCAGTGCCAGCGGGTCAGTAATCCCTGGGTACTGTCAGTGCCAGCGGGTCAGTAATCCCTGGGTACTGTCAGTGCCAGCGGGTCAGTAATCCCTGGGTACTATCAGTGCCAGCGGGTCAGTAATCCCTGGGTACTGTCAGTGCCAGTGGGTCAGTAATCCCTGGGTACTATCAGTGCCAGTGGGTCAGTAATCCCTGGGTACTATCAGTGCCAGTGGGTCAGTAATCCCTGGGTACTATCAGTGCCAGTGGGTCAGTAATCCCTGGGTACTATCAGTGCCAGTGGGTCAGTAATCCCTGGGTACTGTCAGTGCCAGTGGGTCAGTAATCCCTGGGTACTGTCAGTGCCAGCGGGTCAGTAATCCCTGGGTACTGTCAGTGCCAGCGGGTCAGTAATCCCTGGGTACTGTCAGTGCCAGTGGGTCAGTAATCCCTGGGTACTGTCAGTGCCAGCGGGTCAGTAATCCCTGGGTACTGTCAGTGCCAGCGGGTCAGTAATCCCTGGGTACTGTCAGTGCCAGTGGGTCAGTAATCCCTGGGTACTATCAGTGCCAGCGGGTCAGTAATCCCTGGGTACTGTCAGTGCCAGCGGGTCAGTAATCCCTGGGTACTGTCAGTGCCAGCGGGTCAGTAATCCCTGGGTACTGTCAGTGCCAGCGGGTCAGTAATCCCTGGGTACTGTCAGTGCCAGCGGGTCAGTAATCCCTGGGTACTGTCAGTGCCAGCGGGTCAGTAATCCCTGGGTACTGTCAGTGCCAGCGGGTCAGTAATCCCTGGGTACTATCAGTGCCAGTGGGTCAGTAATCCCTGGGTACTGTCAGTGCCAGCGGGTCAGTAATCCCTGGGTACTGTCAGTGCCAGCGGGTCAGTAATCCCTGGGTACTGTCAGTGCCAGCGGGTCAGTAATCCCTGGGTACTGTCAGTGCCAGTGGGTCAGTAATCCCTGGGTACTGTCAGTGCCAGTGGGTCAGTAATCCCTGGGTACTGTCAGTGCCAGTGGGTCAGTAATCCCTGGGTACTGTCAGTGCCAGTGGGTCAGTAATCCCTGGGTACTGTCAGTGCCAGTGGGTCAGTAATCCCTGGGTACTGTCAGTGCCAGTGGGTCAGTAATCCCTGGGTACTGTCAGTGCCAGTGGGTCAGTAATCCCTGGGTACTGTCAGTGCCAGTGGGTCAGTAATCCCTGGGTACTGTCAGTGCCAGTGGGTCAGTAATCCCTGGGTACTGTCAGTGCCAGTGGGTCAGTAATCCCTGGGTACTATCAGTGCCAGTGGGTCAGTAATCCCTGGGTACTATCAGTGCCAGTGGGTCAGTAATCCCTGGGTACTGTCAGTGCCAGTGGGTCAGTAATCCCTGGGTACTATCAGTGCCAGTGGGTCAGTAATCCCTGGGTCAGTAATCCCTGGGTACTGTCAGTGCCAGTGGGTCAGTAATCCCTGGGTACTGTCAGTGCCAGTGGGTCAGTAATCCCTGGGTACTGTCAGTGCCAGTGGGTCAGTAATCCCTGGGTACTATCAGTGCCAGTGGGTCAGTAATCCCTGGGTACTGTCAGTGCCAGCGGGTCAGTAATCCCTGGGTACTGTCAGTGCCAGCGGGTCAGTAATCCCTGGGTACTGTCAGTGCCAGCGGGTCAGTAATCCCTGGGTACTGTCAGTGCCAGCGGGTCAGTAATCCCTGGGTACTGTCAGTGCCAGTGGGTCAGTAATCCCTGGGTACTATCAGTGCCAGTGGGTCAGTAATCCCTGGGTACTGTCAGTGCCAGTGGGTCAGTAATCCCTGGGTACTGTCAGTGCCAGTGGGTCAGTAATCCCTGGGTACTATCAGTGCCAGTGGGTCAGTAATCCCTGGGTACTGTCAGTGCCAGCGGGTCAGTAATCCCTGGGTACTATCAGTGCCAGCGGGTCAGTAATCCCTGGGTACTGTCAGTGCCAGCGGGTCAGTAATCCCTGGGTACTGTCAGTGCCAGCGGGTCAGTAATCCCTGGGTACTGTCAGTGCCAGTGGGTCAGTAATCCCTGGGTACTGTCAGTGCCAGTGGGTCAGTAATCCCTGGGTACTGTCAGTGCCAGTGGGTCAGTAATCCCTGGGTACTGTCAGTGCCAGTGGGTCAGTAATCCCTGGGTACTGTCAGTGCCAGTGGGTCAGTAATCCCTGGGTACTATCAGTGCCAGTGGGTCAGTAATCCCTGGGTACTGTCAGTGCCAGCGGTCAGTAATCCCTGGGTACTGTCAGTGCCAGCGGGTCAGTAATCCCTGGGTACTGTCAGTGCCAGCGGGTCAGTAATCCCTGGGTACTGTCAGTGCCAGCGGGTCAGTAATCCCTGGGTACTGTCAGTGCCAGCGGGTCAGTAATCCCTGGGTACTGTCAGTGCCAGCGGTCAGTAATCCCTGGGTACTGTCAGTGCCAGCGGGTCAGTAATCCCTGGGTACTGTCAGTGCCAGCGGGTCAGTAATCCCTGGGTACTGTCAGTGCCAGCGGGTCAGTAATCCCTGGGTACTGTCAGTGCCAGTGGGTCAGTAATCCCTGGGTACTATCAGTGCCAGTGGGTCAGTAATCCCTGGGTACTATCAGTGCCAGTGGGTCAGTAATCCCTGGGTACTATCAGTGCCAGTGGGTCAGTAATCCCTGGGTACTATCAGTGCCAGCGGGTCAGTAATCCCTGGGTACTGTCAGTGCCAGCGGGTCAGTAATCCCTGGGTACTGTCAGTGCCAGCGGGTCAGTAATCCCTGGGTACTGTCAGTGCCAGCGGGTCAGTAATCCCTGGGTACTGTCAGTGCCAGTGGGTCAGTAATCCCTGGGTACTGTCAGTGCCAGCGGGTCAGTAATCCCTGGGTACTGTCAGTGCCAGCGGGTCAGTAATCCCTGGGTACTGTCAGTGCCAGCGGGTCAGTAATCCCTGGGTACTGTCAGTGCCAGCGGGTCAGTAATCCCTGGGTACTATCAGTGCCAGCGGGTCAGTAATCCCTGGGTACTGTCAGTGCCAGCGGGTCAGTAATCCCTGGGTACTGTCAGTGCCAGCGGGTCAGTAATCCCTGGGTACTGTCAGTGCCAGCGGGTCAGTAATCCCTGGGTACTGTCAGTGCCAGCGGGTCAGTAATCCCTGGGTACTGTCAGTGCCAGCGGGTCAGTAATCCCTGGGTACTGTCAGTGCCAGTGGGTCAGTAATCCCTGGGTACTATCAGTGCCAGCGGGTCAGTAATCCCTGGGTACTGTCAGTGCCAGCGGGTCAGTAATCCCTGGGTACTGTCAGTGCCAGCGGGTCAGTAATCCCTGGGTACTGTCAGTGCCAGCGGGTCAGTAATCCCTGGGTACTGTCAGTGCCAGTGGGTCAGTAATCCCTGGGTACTGTCAGTGCCAGTGGGTCAGTAATCCCTGGGTACTATCAGTGCCAGTGGGTCAGTAATCCCTGGGTACTATCAGTGCCAGCGGGTCAGTAATCCCTGGGTACTATCAGTGCCAGCGGGTCAGTAATCCCTGGGTACTATCAGTGCCAGTGGGTCAGTAATCCCTGGGTACTGTCAGTGCCAGTGGGTCAGTAATCCCTGGGTACTGTCAGTGCCAGTGGGTCAGTAATCCCTGGGTACTGTCAGTGCCAGTGGGTCAGTAATCCCTGGGTACTGTCAGTGCCAGTGGGTCAGTAATCCCTGGGTACTGTCAGTGCCAGTGGGTCAGTAATCCCTGGGTACTGTCAGTGCCAGTGGGTCAGTAATCCCTGGGTACTGTCAGTGCCAGTGGGTCAGTAATCCCTGGGTACTATCAGTGCCAGTGGGTCAGTAATCCCTGGGTACTATCAGTGCCAGTGGGTCAGTAATCCCTGGGTACTGTCAGTGCCAGTGGGTCAGTAATCCCTGGGTACTATCAGTGCCAGTGGGTCAGTAATCCCTGGGTCAGTAATCCCTGGGTACTGTCAGTGCCAGTGGGTCAGTAATCCCTGGGTACTGTCAGTGCCAGTGGGTCAGTAATCCCTGGGTACTGTCAGTGCCAGTGGGTCAGTAATCCCTGGGTACTGTCAGTGCCAGTGGGTCAGTAATCCCTGGGTACTGTCAGTGCCAGCGGGTCAGTAATCCCTGGGTACTGTCAGTGCCAGCGGGTCAGTAATCCCTGGGTACTGTCAGTGCCAGCGGGTCAGTAATCCCTGGGTACTGTCAGTGCCAGCGGGTCAGTAATCCCTGGGTACTGTCAGTGCCAGTGGGTCAGTAATCCCTGGGTACTGTCAGTGCCAGTGGGTCAGTAATCCCTGGGTACTGTCAGTGCCAGTGGGTCAGTAATCCCTGGGTACTGTCAGTGCCAGCGGGTCAGTAATCCCTGGGTACTGTCAGTGCCAGTGGGTCAGTAATCCCTGGGTACTGTCAGTGCCAGCGGGTCAGTAATCCCTGGGTACTGTCAGTGCCAGCGGGTCAGTAATCCCTGGGTACTGTCAGTGCCAGCGGGTCAGTAATCCCTGGGTACTGTCAGTGCCAGCGGGTCAGTAATCCCTGGGTACTGTCAGTGCCAGTGGGTCAGTAATCCCTGGGTACTGTCAGTGCCAGTGGGTCAGTAATCCCTGGGTACTGTCAGTGCCAGTGGGTCAGTAATCCCTGGGTACTGTCAGTGCCAGCGGGTCAGTAATCCCTGGGTACTGTCAGTGCCAGCGGGTCAGTAATCCCTGGGTACTGTCAGTGCCAGTGGGTCAGTAATCCCTGGGTACTATCAGTGCCAGTGGGTCAGTAATCCCTGGGTACTATCAGTGCCAGACACAGGTCGGTGCCCATAGAGAGACATGTCCGTACTTACCGGTAGGTCAGACTTGTCCGTACTGCGCATGTGCAGTCGCTTCGGGCTACATTCCCGTTGCCTGGGATCTCCGCTATGTCCGTGTGACGCATGCGCAATAAGTTCGTATAGAGGCGTCTCAGCTGCCAGGTACCGGCATTGCGCATGCGCGTGGGAGGAAACCGCTGTACTTTGACATGCGCAGTGACAGTAGGCCAGGAGCTACACATGCGCAGTGAGGAGAAGTCTCTCAGACCGGGTAAGTACGGGGATTGTGCTGTTTGGGCACCGGCGGTGGGTTATTTGGCCGCAGCCCATAGTGTAGGTACCGGCCATTGTGTGAGAGCTGATTGGCTTCGCTCGCCTGTTCTGGTTGGGGCAGGACATTCGGTAACCGAGCGGTAGCACTTCCTTGCTCACTACAGTATATAGGTCCTGGGCAGTACCCATAGCAACGCAGTACGCATTAATTTATTCAGCCGCTGCACGCAGACCGAATGGAATCGCAAGCATTGGTCTGCCATGGGTTACTGTCCAGTCTTTATAAATGAGCCCTCTGGCTTCTTGGTTCACCCATTTAATAAGAAAGTATCTTGCCCACCTGCTAGAATGTTCGGGGCATCTCAGGTGGTACCCAAAACATTACATCTGCCCCTGTACTGGGCCTACGGGGAAAGATGGGCGTCTCTGGGCCAGACGGTACCGGCCATACGAATACGTATGCTCCATGGTGTGATGAAATGGGTCTCTGGGCCGGGCGGTACCTCGGCCTACATACGTAGCTTCTGGTGTGTGAAATGGGCTCTCTGGGCCCAGCTGGTACATCCTTAAGCCAATAACAATACGTAGCTTCATGGTGTGTGATAATGGGTCTCTGGGCAAGCGGTCCGGCCATACATACGTAGCTATTCCATGGTGTGTGAAATGGGCCTCTCTGGGCTCAGCGTACGCTCGCGCATACAGATACGTGCTTCCATGGTGTGTGAAAATGGGGCTTCTCATTGGCCAAGCGGTACCGGCATACACTAACAGCATAGCTTCACATGGTGTGTGGAAAATGGGCTCTCTGAGAGCCCAGGCGGTACTGGCCTACATACGTAGCTTCAATGGGTGTTGAAATGGGCTCTCTGGGCAGCGTCCAGGCCATACATCGTAGCTTTCCATGGTGTGTTGAAATGGGCTCTCTGGGCCCAGCGGTACC
>NC_030681.2:163152780-163220509 GCF_000004195.4 Xenopus tropicalis
TATTACTGTCCAGCTGCCAGTGCGGTTCGAAGTAATCCTGGGTACTGTCAGTGCCAGTGGGTCAGTAATCCTGGGTAAGCTGTCAGTGCCAGTGGGGTCAGTAATCTCCCTGGTAAACTGGTCAGTCGCCAGTGGTCAGTAATCCCTGGGTACTGTCAGTGCCAGTGGGGTCAGTAATCCCTGGGTACTGTCAGTGCCAGTGGGTCAGTAATCCCTGGTACTGTCAGTGCCAGTGGGTCAGTAATCCCTGGGTACGTCAGTGCCAGCGGGTCAGTAATCCCTGGGTACTGTCAGTGCCAGCGGGTCAGTAATCCCTGGGTACTATCAGTGCCAGCGGGTCAGTAATCCCTGGGTACTATCAGTGCCAGCGGGTCAGTAATCCCTGGGTACTGTCAGTGCCAGTGGGTCAGTAATCCCTGGGTACTATCAGTGCCAGTGGGTCAGTAATCCCTGGGTACTGTCAGTGCCAGTGGTCAGTAATCCCTGGGTACTATCAGTGCCAGCGGGTCAGTAATCCCTGGGTACTGTCAGTGCCAGTGGGTCAGTAATCCCTGGGTACTATCAGTGCCAGCGGGTCAGTAATCCCTGGGTACTGTCAGTGCCAGTGGGTCAGTAATCCTGGGTACTGTCAGTGCAGTGGGTCAGTAATCCCTGGGTACTATCAGTGGCCAGTGGGTCAGTAATCCCCTGGTACTGTCAGTGCCAGTGGGTCAGTAATCCCTGGGTACTATCAGTGCCAAGTGGTCAGTAATCCTGGGTACTGTCAGTGCCAGTGGGTCAGTAATCCCTGGGTACTGTCAGTGCCAGTGGGTCAGTAATCCCTGGGTACTGTCAGTGCCAGTGGGTCAGTAATCCTGGGTACTGTCAGTGCCAGTGGGTCAGTAATCCCTGGGTACTATCAGTGCCAGTGGGTCAGTAATCCCTGGGTACTGTCAGTGCCAGCGGGTCAGTAATCCCTGGGTACTGTCAGTGCCAGGCGGGGGTCAGTAATCCCTGGGTACTGTCAGTGCCAGCGGGTCAGTAATCCCTGGGTACTGTCAGTGCCAGCGGGTCAGTAATCCCTGGGTACTGTCAGTGCCAGTGGGTCAGTAATCCCTGGGTACTGTCAGTGCCAGTGGAGTCAGTAATCCCTGGGTACTATCAGTGCCAGCGGGTCAGTAATGGCCTGGGTACTGTCAGTGCCAGTGGGGTCAGTAATCCCTGGGGTAACTGTCAGTGCCAGTGGGTCAGTAATCCCTGGTACTGTCAGTGCCAGTGGGTCAGTAATCCCTGGGTACTGTCAGTGCCAGCGGGTCAGTAATTCCCTGGTAGTGGCGTGTCAGTGCGCGGGTCAGTAATCCTGGTACTGTCAGTGCCAGCGGGTCAGTAATCCTGGGTACTGGTCAGTGCCAGCGGGTCAGTAATCCCTGGGTACTGTCGTGCCAGCGGGTCAGTAATCCCTGGGTACTGTCCAGTGCCAGCGGGTCAGTAATCCCTGGGTACTGTCAGTGCCAGTGGGTCAGTAATCCCTGGGTACTGTCAGTGCCAGTGGGTCAGTAATCCCTGGGTACTGTCAGGCCAGCGGGTCAGTAATCCCTGGGTACTGTCAGTGCCAGTGGGTCAGTAATCCCTTGGTACTATCAGTGCCAGTGGGTCAGTAATCCCTGGGTACTGTCAGTGGCCAGTGGGTCAGTAATCCCTGGGTACTGTCAGTGCCAGTGGGTCAGTAATCCCTGGGTACTATCAGTGCCAGTGGGTCAGTCAATCCCTGGGTACTGTCAGTGCGATGGGTCAGTAATCCCTGGGTACTGTCAGTGCCAGCGGGTCAGTAATCCCTGACTAGGGTGTGTTCAGAGTGCCGGAGCGGTTCGTCATGTAATCCGCCTGGGGTACTGTCAGTGCCAGCGGAGGTCCAGTAATCCCTGGGTACTGTCAGTGCCAGCGGGTCAGTAATCCCTGGGTACTGTCAGTGCCAGTGGGTCAGTAATCCTGGGTACTATCAGTGCCAGCGGGTCAGTAATCCCTGGGTACTGTCAGTGCCCAGCGGGTCAGTAATCCCTGGGTACTGTCAGTGCCAGCGGTCAGTAATCCCTGGGTAGCTGTCAGTGCCAGCGGGTCAGTAATCCCTGGGTACTGTCAGTGCCAGCGGGTCAGTAATCCCTGGGTACTAGTCCAGTGCCAGCGGGTCAGTAATCCCTGGGTACTGTCAGTGCCAGCGGGTCAGTAATCCCTGGGTACTATCAGTGCCAGTGGGTCAGTAATCCCTGGGTACTGTCAGTGCCAGTGGGTCAGTAATCCCTGGGTACTGTCAGTGCCAGTGGGTCAGTAATCCCTGGGTACTGTCAGTGCCAGTGGGTCAGTAATCCCTGGGTACTGTCAGTGCCAGTGGGTCAGTAATCCCTGGGTTAGCTGGGATCAGTGCCAGTGGGTCAGTAATCCCTGGGTACTGTCAGTGCCAGTGGGTCAGTAATCCCTGGGTACTGTCAGTGCCAGTGGGTCAGTAATCCCTGGGTACTGTCAGTGCCAGTGGGTCAGTAATCCCTGGGTACTGTCAAGTGGCCAGTGGGTCAGTAATCCCTGGGTATCTGTCAGTGCAGTGGTCGTATCCTGGGTCTGTCAGTGCCAGTGGGTCAGTAATCCCTGGGTACTATCAGTGCCAGCGGGTCAGTAATCCCTGGGTACTGTCAGTGCCAAGCGGGGTCAGTAATCCCTGGGTACTGTCAGTGCCAGTGGGTCAGTAATCCTGGGGTACTGTCAGTGCCAGCGGGTCGAATCTCCTGGGTACTGTCAGTGCCAGCTGGGTCAGTAATCCCTGGGTAATGTCAGTGCCAGCCGGGTCAGTAATCTGGGTACTGGTCAGTGGCCAGCGGTCAAGTAATCCTGGGTAACTGGTCAGTGCCAGCGGGTCAAAGTAATGCCCTGGGTACTGTCAGTGCCACGGAGGTCAGTAATCCCTCGGGTGACTGTCAGTGCCAAGTGGTCAGTAATACTGGGTACTAGTCAGTGCGCAGTGGGTCAGTAATCCCTGGGTCACTGTCAGTGGCCAGCGGTCAGTAATCCCTGGGTACTGTCATGTGCCAGCGGGTCCAGTAATGCCCTGGGTACTGTCAGTTGCCAGCGGGTCAGTAAATCAACCTGGGTACCTGTCCAGTGCAAGTGGGTCAGTAATCCCTGGGTACTGTCCAGTGCTAGGTGGGTCAGTAATGCCCTGGGTACTGTCAGTGGCAGTTGGGTCAGTAATCCCTGGGTACTGTCAGTGAGCCTCGTGGGTCAGGATAATTCGCTGGGGTACTGTCAGTGCAGTGGGTTTCAGTAATCCCTGGTAACTGTCCAGTGCCAGTGGTCCAGTAATCCTGGGTACTATCAGTGCCAGTGGGTCAGTTAAATGTTCCCTGGGGTACTGTCAGTGCCAGTGGTCAGTAAGCCCTGGGTACAATGCTAGTGCCGTGGGTCAGTATCCCTGGGTGACTATCAGTGCCAGTGGTCAGTAGATCCCTGGGTACTGTCAGTGCCAAGTCGGGGTCATAATCTCCTGGGTCACTATCAGGTGGCCGAGTGGGTCCAGTAACCCTGGGTCAGTAATTCCCTGGGTACTGTCAGTGCCCAGTGGGGTCAGTAATCCCTGGGTACTGTCAGTGCCAGGTGGGTCAGTTAAGGACCGCTGGTACTGTCAGTGCAGTGGGCAGTGAATCCCTGGGTCTATCAGTTGCAGTGGGTCATAATCCCTGGGTAACTGTCAGTGCCAGCGGTCAGTAATCCCCTGGGTGACTGTCTAGTGCCTAGCTGGGGTCAGTAATCCCTGGTACTGTCAGTGCCAAGCGGGTCAGTAAATCTCCTGGGTACCGTGTCAGTGCCAAGCGGGTCAGTAATTGACCTGGTACGTGTCAGGGTCTGTGCCAGCGGGTCAAGAGTAATCCCTGGGGTACTGTCAGTACCAGTGGGTTCAGTAATCCCGCTGGGTAGCTAGCCAGTGCGCCGAGTGGGTCAGTAAATCTCCTGGGGTACTGTTCCAGTGCCATGGGCAGTAAATCCTGGGTACTGGTCAGTGCAGGCGGGTGTCAGTAACTTTCCCTCTGGGGTTACTCAGTCAGGCCAGTGGTGTCAGTAATGCCCTGGGTACTGATCGAGTGCACCAGCGGTCAGTAATTCGCGCACTGGGTACTGTCAGTGCCAAGCGGGTCAGGTGAATCGCCTGGGTACTGTCTGAGTGCCAGCGGGTCAGTATGGTGTTTCCGCTGGGTACTGTCAGTGCGCAGCGGGTCATAATCCTATTGGGTACTAGTCAGTGGCAGTAGGTCGTAATCCCCTGGGGACTATCAGGCAGTGGGTCAGTAGATCCCTCGGGTACTTGTCAGTGCGCTAGTAGGGTCAGTAATGCCGCTGTACTGTCAGTGCCAGCGGGTCAGGTAATCCCTGGGTATGATCAAGTGCCAGTTGGGTCAGTAATCCTGGGTACCATCAGTGCCAGTTTTGTGTTGTGTTATCTTGTGGGGTCGGTAAATTGTGCGTGCCTGGGTACGGTGGTCAGTGCAGTGGTCAGGATGAGCCTGTGGATACGTGGTTGTTCAGTGCAGTGGGGTCAGTAAATCCTGGTGACTGGGTCAGTAGCCAAGTGGGTCAGTAATCGCCTGGGTACTGTCAGTGCCAGTGGGTCAGTTAATCCCTGGGTAACTAATCAGTGCCAGTGGTCAGTAATGCCTCTGGGTAGCTGTCCAGTGCGAGTGGATCAGTAATCGCCATGGGTCTGTCAGTGCTCGCAGCGGGGTCAGTAATGCCGACTAGGGTACTGTCAGGCTGCCCAGCGGGTCCAGTAATCCCGGTAGCTATCAGTGCCGCGGGTCAGTAATCCCTGGGTACTGATCCAGTGGCCTAGCGGGTACAGTAATCGCTGGGTACGTGTCAGTGCCATGGGGTCAGTAATCCCTGGGTACCTAATCAGTGCCATGTGGGGTCAGTAATCCTGGGACTGTCTACGGTGGTCCAGTGGGTTCAGTATCCCTGGGTACTGTCAGTGCCATTTGTGTGGGTGGGTCCAGTAATGCCGTCTGGGTAGCTGTCCAGTGCTCAGTGGTCAGTAATCTGGGTACTATCGTCAGTGCCAGTTGGGCATGCAGTAATCCTGGGTACTGTCAGTGCCAGTGGGTCAGTAATCTGGGTACTAGTCAGTGCGCAGTGGGTCAGTAATGCCTGGGTACTACGCAGTGCCAGTGGGTCAGTAATGCCCCTGGTCTTGTCAGTGGCCAGTGGGTGGGTTCAGTCAATTCCTGGGTAATAAAGTCAGTATGCCAGCGGGTCAGTAATCCTGGGTACTATCGAGATGCACGTGGGTCAGTAATCCCTGGGTACTGTCGTGCCATGCGGGTCAGTAAATCCCTGGGTAGCTGTCAGTGGCCAGCGGGTGCAGTGAAATCCCCTGGGGTAACTGTCAGTCAGCGGGTCAGTAATCCCTGGGTACTGTCAGTGCCAGCGGGTCAGTAATCCCGGGTAGCTGTCATGACCACGCGGTCAGTAATCCCTGGGTACTATCAGTGCCAGTGGGTCAGTAATCCCTGGGTACTGGTCAGTGCCAGCTGGTCAGTAATCCCTGGGTAGGCTGTCAGTGCGAGCGGGTCAGTAATCCCTGGTAACTAGTCAGTGCGCAAGTGGTTCAAGTAACCCTGGGTACTAATCAGTGCCAGCGGGGTCAGTAATCCCTGGGTCTGTCAGTGCCAGCGGGTCAGTAATCCCTGGGTACGTCAGTGCCAGCGGGTCAGTAATCCTGGGTACTGTCAGTGTGCCAGCGGGTCAGTAATCCCCTGGTACTGTCAGTGCCAGCGGGTCAAGTAATCCGCTGGGTACTATCAGTGCAGTGGGTCAGTAAATCCCTGGGTACTGTCAGTGGCCAGCGGGTCAGTACTCCTGGGTACTGTCAGTGCCAGTTGGGTCAGTATCCTGGGTAACTATCAGTGCAGTGGTCCAGTAAATCCTGGTACTGTCAGTGCCAGTGGGTCAGTAATGCCCTGGGTACTGTCGTGCCAGTGGGTCAGTAATCCCTTGGGTTATGCTGTCAGTATGCCAGTGGTCGAAGTAAATCCCATGGGTGACTGTGCAGTGGCGAAGGGGGGTCAGGTAATGACCTGGGTACTATCAGTGCCAGTGGTCACGTAATCGCCTGGTACTGGTCAGTGCAGTGGGTCATGTAATCCCTGGGTAACTATACAGTGCCAGGTGGGGTACAGTAATGCCTGGGTGACTATCAGTGCCAGTGGGCAGTAATGCCTGGGTAACTGTCAGTGCCAGTGGGTCAGTAATCTGGGTACTGTCAGTGGCCAGTGGGGTCAGTAATCCCTGGGTTGACTATAGTGCCAGTGGGTTCAGTTTCGCCCTGGGTACTATCAGTAAGCCGAGTGGGATCAATAAATTCCGCTGGGTCAGTAATCGCTGGGTACTGGTCCAGTGCCAGGTGGGGTCAGTAATCCTGGGTACTGTCAGTGCCAGTGGGTCAGTAATCCGCTTGGGTACTGTCAGTGCCAAGTGGGTCAGTAAGTCCCTGGGTACTGTCAGTGCCAGTGGGTTCAGTATCTGTCCTGGAGGTACGTATCAGTGCAGTGGGTCGTAATTCCCTGTAGCTATCAGTGCCAGTGGTCAGTAATCCCATGGGTCAGTAATCGCCTGGGTACTGTCAGTGCCAGTTGGGTCAGTAATCCATGGGTACTGTCAGCTGCCAGTGGGGTCAGTATCCCTGGGTACTGTCAGTGCCAGTGGGTCGTAATCCTGTGTAGCTGGTGCAGTTGCCAGTGGGTCGTAAATCCCTGGGTAGCTGTCAGTGCCAGAGGTCAGTAATGCCTGTACTGTCCAGTGCTCCAGTGGTCAGTCATGACCTGGGTACTGTCAGTGCCAGTGGTCAGTAATTCCCTGGTGATTACTGTCAAGTGCACAGCGGTGTGTCCAGTATATTCCACCTGGGTACTGTCATCCAGTGCCAGCGGGGTGGTCAGGTAATGTCCCTGGGTTACTAGTTACGCGGTAGCCAGCGGGTTCAGTAATCCTGGTTTTACTGTCAGTGCAAGTGGGTAAGTAATCCCTGGGTACTAATCAGTGCCAGTGGGTGAGTAACTCGCTGGTGTAGCTGTCCAGTTGCCAGCGGGCGAGTAATCCTGGGTACTATCAGTGGCCACGACAAGCGGGTCAGTAAATCCTGGGTTACTGTCAGTGCCGTGGTCAGTAATCTGGTACTGTCAGTGCCAGTGGGTCAGTAATCCTGGGTACTATCAGTGCCAGTGGGTCAGTAATGCCCTGGGTCACCTATGCAAGTGGCCAGTCGGTGCAGTAATCCCTGGTACTGTCAGTTCGGTCCTAGTGGGCTCAGTAAATATCCTGGGGTACGTGACAGTTGCCAGTAGGGTCCAGTAATGCGCTGGGTAGCTGCTCCGTGCAGATGCCGTGTAGGGCAGTTCAGTAAAGTCCGCCGTACGGGGTGTTAGTCGTGTCAGTGGCCATGGGTCAGTAATGGCCTGGTCTGTCAGTGCGCAGTGGTCAGTAATTCCCTGGGTACTGTCGTGCCAGTGGGGTTAGTATCCTGGGTACTGTCAGTGCCGAGTGAGAGTCAGAATATAAATCCTGGTAGCTGTCAGTGCCGAGTGGGCGGTGTCAGGTAATGCAGCTCGCGTGTGGGTACTGTCAGTGCCAGTGGGTCAGTAATAGCCCTGGGTACTGTCAGGTGCCAGCAGCCGGTTCGTAAGCTCCCTGAGGGTACGTTCAGTGCCGCTGGGCAGTAATCCCTGGGTACTTGTCAGTGACCGAGCGGGTCAGTATGCCCTGTACTGGTCAGTGCCCAGCGGTTCCAAGTAATCCCTGGGTGAGCTGTCAGTGCCAGTGGGTCAGTAATCCCTGTGGTCTATCAGTCGCAGCGGGTCAGTAATGCCTGGGTACTGTCAGTGCCAGCGGGTCGGTAATGCCTGGGTACTGGTCAGTGCCAGCGGGTCAGTAATCCCCCTGGGTACTGTTCAGTGCCAGGCGGGGTCGTGAATCCCGCTGGGTACTGTCAGTGCCAGCGGGTCAGTAATGCCGCTGGTACTGTCAGTGCCAGCGGGCTCAGTTATCCTGGGTACTGGGTCAGTGCCAGTGGGTCCATGTAATGCTGCACTGGGTACCTAATCAGTGCCAGTGGGTCAGAAAATCCCTGGGTACTGTCAGTGGGGCCCCAAGCGGGTTGTACGCAGTAATCCCTGGGTACTGTCGAGTGCCAGTGGGTCATAATACCCTGGGGCTACTATCAGTGCATCTAGCGGTCAGTAAGTCCCTGGTACTGTCAGTGCCCAGCGGTCAGTATTCCTGGGTACTGTCAGTTGCCAGCGGGTCAGTTGCCCTGGGTACTGTCAGTAGCAGTCGGATCAGAGTAATCGATGCGCCTGGGTACGTGTCAGTAGCCAGTGGTCAGTAATTCCTGGGTAGCGTGTCAGTGCGCAGTGGGTCAGTAATCCCTGGGGTACTATCAGTGCCGAGCGGGTCAGTAATCCCTGGTACTGTCAGTGCCAAGCGGGTCAGGTAATGCCCTGGGTAACTGTCAGTGCCCAGCGGTGTCGTAATCCTGGGTAGCTGTCAGTGCCCACTGGGTCAGTAATCCCTGGGTACTGTCAGTGGCCAGTGGGTCAGTATATGCCCCGCTGGGTAACTGTCAGTGGCTCAGTGGGTCAGTAATCCCTGGGTACTGTCAGTGGCCAGTGGGGTCAGTAATCCCTGGGTACTGTCAGTGCCAGTGGGTCAGGTATCCCTGGGTATCTGTCAGTGCCAAGTGGGATACAGTAATCCTGGGTACTATCAGTGCCCAAGTGGGTCAAGTCAATCCTGGGTACTGTCAGTCGGCCAGGTCTGTGGGTCAGTAATCCCTGGGTACTATCAGTGCCAGTGCGGTCAGTAATCCCTGCTGGTACTTATCCAGTTGGCCGAGTCATGGGGTCAGTAATCCTGGAGATACTGTCAGTGCCGAGCGGTCTAGTAATCCTGGGGTAGCTATCGAGTGTCCAAGCCTGGGGTCAGTAATCCCTGGGTCACTATCAAGTGGGCCCGCAGGCGGTCGCAGTAATGCCCTGGGTGACTGTCAGGTGCCAGAGGGTGCAGTAATAGCCCTGGTAGCTGTCCAGATGCCAGCGGGTCAGTAAATCCTGGGTACTGCTGTCAGTGCCAAGCGGGTCAGTAAATCCCTGGGTATCTGTCAGTGCCCAGCAGGGTCAGTAACCCTGGGTAGCTGTCAGTGCAGTGGGGTAGTAAATCCTGGTACTGTCAGTGCATGGGTCAGTAATCCAATGGGGTACTGTCAGTGCCCAAAGCCGGGTCAGTAATCCCTGGGGATCTGTTCAGTGGGCCAGCGGTCAGTAATCCCTGGGTACTGATGCAGTGCCAGCCGGGTCAGGTAATCCACTTGGGTTACTGTCAGTGCCAGTGGTCGAGTAATCCTGGGTACTGTCAGTGCAGTGGGTCAGTAATCCTGGGTACTAATCAGTGCCAGCGGGTCAGTAATCCCCTGGTTACTGGTCTAGTGCCTAGTTGGGCTCAGTAATCCTGGTTACTGATCAAGTGCCAGTGGGTCAGTAAATCCCTGGGTACTATCAGTGCCAGTGGGTCAGTAATACCGTGGTTACTATCGCAGTTGCCAAGTGGGTCGAGTAATCGTAGGTGTCCTGGGATGTAACGTATCGTAGTGGACGCAGTTGGGTCATCTTCCCATGGGGTACGATGGTCGCATAGTAGGCGAAGTTGGGGTTCAAGGTAAATCCTGGGTACTATCAGTGGGCCAGCGGGGTCAGTAAATCCCCGGGTTTACTGTCAGCTGACCAGAGGGGTCAGTAGTGGGCCGCTGGGGCTAAACTGTCAGTGCCAGCGGGTCAGTAATTCGCCGCTGGGACTGGTCAAGTGGCCAGCGGGTATGCATAATCCCTTGGGGTACTAGTCAGTGCCAGCGGGTCAGTAATCTCCCTGTGGTACTGAGTCAGTGCCAGTGGGCGTCAGTATCTAGGCGTATGTCCGCCTGTGAGTCACTGTCAGTGCCAGTGGTCAGTAATGCCTGGGTAACTGTCAGTGGCGCAGTGGGATTATCGAAGTTGCCTTGTTGGTTACTGTCAGTGCCAGCGGGTCAGTTAAACTCCCTGGGTACTGTCCAGTGCCAGCGGGGTCAGTAATCCCTGTGGTCTATCAGTGGCAGCGGGTCAGTAATCCCTGGGCTACTGTCGGTGCCAGTGGGTCAGTAATCCTCATGGCGCTAACTATGTCAGGTGCCAGTGGGTCAGTTAATCCCTGGGTTACTATAGTGCCAGTGGGTCAGTTAAATCCACTGGGTAACTATCAGTGCCATGGGTCAGTAATCGCCTGGGTATCTATCAGTGCCAGTGGGTCAGGTAAATCCATGGTACTGTGAGTGCCAGTTGGGTCAGTATCCTGGGTACTGTCAGTGCCAGTGGGTCAAGTATCCCTGGGCTACTGTCAGTGCCAGCGGGTCAGTAATCCTGGGGTACCTATCAGTCGCCAGCGGGTCGAGTAATCCTGGGTACTGTCAGGAGTGCCCGGAGATCACAGGTCAGTAAATCCTGGGTACTGTGCAGTGCGCAGCGGGTCAGTTAATCCCTGGGTACTTGGTCAGTGCCAGCGGGTCAGTAATGCCCTGGGTACAGCTTGTCGGAGTGGCCAGCCGGTGCGAGTAACTTCCCTGGGTGACTACGTCAAGTGCCGTAGCGGGTCAGTAAAATTCCCTGGGTTCTGTCAGTGCCAGTGGGGTCAGTAATCCCTGGGTAACTGATCAGTGCCAGTGGGTCAGTAATGCCTGGGTACTGTCAGTGACAGGTGGGGTCAGTAAGGCCCTGGGTACTATGTCAGGTGCCTACGCGGGTCAGTAATCCCTGGTACTGTCAGTGGCCAGGCGGGTCAGGTAATCCTGGGGTACTGAGTGCAGTTGCCGCAGTGGTCAGTAATCCCATGGGTACTGTCAGTGCCAGTGGTGTCAGTAATCCCTGGGAGTTACTGTGCAGTGCCAAAGTGGGTTAAGTAATGCCTGGGTAGCTGTCAGTGGCCAGTTGGTCAGTAATCCCTGGGGTACTGTCAGTGCCAGTGGGTCAGTAATCCCTGGGTACTTCAGTGCAAGTGGGTCAGTAATCCTGGGTACTGTCAGTGGCCAGTGGGTCAGTAATATGATGCCCTCTGGGTACTATCAGTGCCGGGTGGGGTCCGACGTCAATCCCTGGAGTACTATCCAGTGCAGTGGGTCCAGTAAATTCCCTGGGTTCAGGTGAAATCGCTGGGGTACTGTCAGTGCTAGGCAGTGGGTTCAGAGTAATTGCACTGGTACATGTCGTGGCCAGTGTGTGGGTCATATGCCCCTGGGTACTGATCAGTGGGCTCAGTTGGGAGGTTATCAGTAAATCCTCTGGTACTATCAGTGCCAGTGGGGTCGTAATGGCCCTGGGTACGTGTCAGTGCCAGTGGGTCAGTAATCCGTCCGCTGGGTACTATCAGGTGCCAGTAGTGGTGATATCGAGTGTAGAGTCCCTGTGGTACTGTAAGTGGCCAAGTGGGTCAAGTAATCCCTGGGTAACTATCAGTGCCAGTGGGGTCGAGTACATTCGCCGTGGTACATCAGTGGCCAGTGGCAGTGCAGCTGAATTCGCCTGTGTTGGGTCAGTAATCCCTGGGTAACTGTGCAGTAGCGCCAGTGGGTCAGTAATCTGGGTATCGGGTCAGTACGTGCCGATGTGGGATCAGTAATTCCCTGGTACTGGTCAGTGCCAGTGGGTTTTTCCAGTAATTTCCCTGGGTACCGGTCCAGGTGTTCCGCCAGTGGGTCAGTAATCCGTGGTACTGTCAGTGCCAGCGTGTCAGTAATCCCTGGGTATCTGTCAGTGCCAGTGGTTCAGGATGTAATGCCTGGGTTACTGTCAGGTGGCCAGGTGGGGTCAGTTAATCCCTGGGTACTGTCAGTGGCCGAGTGGAGCAGTAATCCTGGGTACTATCAGTGCCAGTGGTCAGTAAATGGTAACCCTGGGGTAGTATTCAGTGGCGCAGCGGGTCGCCAGTAATCGAGCCCTGGGTACCTAATCAGTGCAGCGGGTCAAGTAATCTGGGTAGCTAATCAGTGGCATAGCGGGTCAGTAATCCTGGTACTGTCAGTGCCAGTGGGTCGTAATCCCCTTGGTACTGGTCAGTGCCAGTGGGTCAGTAATTCCTGGGTATGATCAGTGCCAGTGGTCAGTAAATCCCTGGGTACTGTCAGTGCCAGTGGGTCAGTAATGCCTGGGTAGTATCAGTGCGCAGGGGGTCAGTTAATCCCTGGGTACTGTAGTGCAGTGGGTCAGTAATCCTGGGTACTGTCAGTGCCAGTGGGTCAGTTAATCCTGGTACTATCAGTGCCAAGTGGTCAGTATCCCTGTACTGGTTCAGTGCCAGCGGGTCAGTAATCCCTGGTACTTTCAGTGCCCGCGGGTCAGTAATCGCCTGGGTACTGTCAGTGCCAGCGGGTTCAGTAATCCCTGGGTACTGTCAGTTGCCAGCCGGGTCAGTAATCCCTGGGTACTGGTCAGTGCCAGCGGCGGTCAGTAATCTGGGTACTCCGTCAGTCGCCATGCGGGTACAGTAATCCCTGGGTAACTGATCAGTGCCTAGCGGGTCAGTAATCCGCTGGGTAGCTGGTTCGTGTCAGTGCGCAAGTGGGTCAGTAAATCCCTGGGTACATATCAGTGGCAGTGGGTCAAGTAATACCCTGGGTTACTATCAGGCGCGAGTGGTGTCAGGTAATTGCCCTGGGTAGCGTGGGGTCAGTCGCCAGAGCGGTCAGTAATACCCTGGGTACTGTCAGTGCCAGCGGGTTCAGTAATCCCTGGGTACTTATCAGTGCCAGCGGTCAGTAAATCCTGGGGTACTATCAGTGCCGCGGGTTACAGTGCAGCGGGTCAGTATGTCCTGGGTACTATCAGTGCCAGTGGTCAGTAATCCCTGGGTAGCTATCAGTGCCAGTGGGGCTCAAGTAATCCCCTGGGTACTACGAAATCAGTGCCAGTGGGTTCGAGTAATCGCGCCCCTGGGTACTGGTCAGTGCTCAGTGGGTCAGGTAATGCCCTGGGTACTGGTCAGTGCGCAGTGGGTCAGGTAATCGTGCCTGGGATGACTATCAGTAGCCAGTGGGTGCAGGTATATGAGCCCTCTGGGGTACCTAATCACGGATGGCCAGTGGGTCAGAATCCCTGGGTACTGTCAGTGCCAGTGGGTCAGTAATCCCTGGTACTATCAGTGGCCGAGTGGTCAGTAATCCCCTGGGTACTATGCAGTGCAGTGGGTCAGTAATCCCCTGGGTAGTACTGTCGAGTGCCAGCGGGGTCAGTAAAATCCCTGGTACATAATCAGTGCCAGCGGGTCAGAATCCTGGGTACTATCCAGTGCCGAGTGGGTAGTAGAACCCTGGTACTGTCAGTGCCAGTGGGTCAGCTATCGCTGGGTACTGTCGTGCCAGTGGGTCAGTAATCCTGGGTATATCAGTGCCAGTGGGTCAAGATGAAATTGATGGCTCGCCATTGGCTCACTCATCAGATGCGCAGCGGTCAGTAAATACCGCTGGGTACTGGATCAGGTGCGCAGCAGGGATCAGTAATGCCCCTGGGTACCTTGTCAGTGCCAGCGGGTCAGTATCCCCTGGGTACTGTCCAGTGCAGCGGGTCAGTAATCCGCTGGGTCTGTATCTGCGAGTGCAGCGGGGTCAGTAATGCCCTGGGGTTGAGCTGTCAGTGCGCAGCGGTCAGTATTCCCTGGGTACTGATCAGTGCCGAAGACGGGTCAGTAGAGGTCCTGGGTAAGCTGTCAGTGCAGTGGGTCAGTAAGGTCCTGGGTACTATCAGTGCCAGTGGGATCAGGGTAATCCCTGGGGTACTGAGGTCTAGTGCTCAAGTGGGTGCAAGTAATCCCTGGTACTATCAGTGCCAGTGGGTCAGTAATTCCGCTGGTACGTCTGACATCAGTGCCACGGTAGTGGGTCAGTAATTCCCTGAGGTACTTCAGTGCAGTGGGGGTCAGATTAGATTGTAGAAGATAGGGGCGCCCTGGTAGCGTAATGGTCAGTGTGCATGGGTCAGTAATCCCTGGGTAACTAATCCAGTGCCGTGGTCTTGATGGACTATGATCAGTAATCCTGGGTACTGTCAGTGCCAGTGGGGGGTCAGTAATGCCCTGGATACCTATCAGTGCCAGTGGTCAGTAATCCCTGGGTCAAGCTGGTCCAGTTGCCTCGGGACGTCAGTTAGGGGTACGAGTAATCTTTACCCACTGGTACTTCAGAGTGCCGCTAGTGGGGTGATCAGTAATTCCCTGGATATGTCAGTGCAGTGGGTCAGTAATCCTGGTACTGTCAGAGAGATGCCAGGTGGGTCAGTTAATCCCTTGGGTACTATCTAGTGCGCAGTGCGGCATCAAGCTAAATCGTGGGGTACTTCATCAGCCTGTGCACCAAGGTGTGGGGATTTCAGTGTTAATAGTGGCTCCTTTGCGGGGATCACGCTGAGTTCGGCGGTGTCAGATCAGTTGCGCGCACGTAGTGGGTCGGAGTAATGGCCCTGGGGTACTATCGATGATGTGTGTGCCTAGTGTCAGTTAAGTCGCCTGGGTACTATCAGTGCGCAGTGGCGTTCTGTAGTAATGACTCCACCTGGAGTTACTATCAGGTGCTGAGTGGGTTCTCATGTAAATCCCTGGGTACTGTTCAGTAGCCAGTGGGTCAAGTATCCTGGGTACTTATCAGTGGCCAGTGGGTCAGTAATCCCCTGGGGTAGCTATCAAGTGGCCAGTGGTCAGTAAATCTCTCTGGGTACTGTCACGCTGCTGGCTCAGTGTGGTCAGTAATCCCTGGTACTGTCAGTGCCAGTGGGTCAGTAATCCTGGGGTACTGTCAGTGGCCAGTGGGTCAGTAATTGCTCTGGGTACTGTCAGTGCGCGGGTCAGTATAGCCCTGGTAACTATCAGTGCCAGTGGGTCAGTAATCCCTGGGGTATATCAGTGCCAGTGGGTCAGTAATCCCTGGTAGCTGTCAGTGCCAGCGGTCAGTAGAAATCTCTGGGTAACTGTCAGTGCCTAGCGGGGTCAGTAATCCCTGGTACTGTCAGTGCCAGTGGGTGCAGTAATCCTGGGTACTGTCAGTGCCGAGCGGTCAGTAATCCCTGGGGTACTATCAGTGCCAAGTGGGCGTCGTAATCTGGGTAGCTGTCAGGTGGCCAGCGGGTCAGTAATCCTGGTACTGTCAGTGCCGTGGGTGCAGTACTCCCTGGTACTATCATTGCCAGCGGGTCAGTGAATCGCCTGGGTACTGTCAGAGTGCCAGTGGGTCAGTAAATCCCTGGGTACTATCAGGTGCCAGTGGGTCAAGTAATGCCCAGGGAGTCTATCAGTGCCAGTGGTACAGTAATCCTGGGTACTGTAGTCGGCCAGCGGGTCAGTAAATCCCTGGGTGACTATCAGTGCCAGCAGGTTGCAGTAATTCCTGGGTACTATCGCAGGTGCCGAAGCGGTAGTCAGTGAATTCCTGGGTACTGTTCAGTGCCAGTGGTCAGTAATCCTGGTACTATCGAGTGGGTCAGTATCGCCTGGGTACATGTCAGTGGTGCCAGTGGGTCAGTAATCCCTGGGTACTATCAGTGGGTCAGTAATGCCCTGGGTACTGTCAGTGCCAGTGGTCAGTAATCGCCTGGGTACTATCAGATGGCCAAGTGGGTTCGCAGTAATCCTGGGTACTGTGCAGTGGCCAGCGGGTCAGTAATCCCTGGGTCTTCAGTGCCACGCGGGTTCGAGTAATCCTGGGTACTGATCCGAGTGCCCAGCGGGTCAGTAAATCCCTGGGTACCTGGTGCAGTGCCGCCAGCGGGTTCAGTATCCTGGGTACTACCAGTGCCAGTGGGTCAGGTAATCCTAGGTACTGGTCCAGTGGCCAGTGGGGCGTCGTAATCCCTGGGTACTATCACGTGGGCCAGCGGGTCAGGTAATCCCTGGGTACTATCAAGATTGCAGCGGGTACAGTCTAAATCCCTGGGTAAATGTCAGTGCCGAGCGGGTCAGTAATCCCTGGGTACGGACATCAGTGCCGGTGCGCGGGTCAAGTAATCCCTGGTGTACTATAGTGCAGTGGGTCACGTAAATCCCTGGGTACTGGTCAGTGCCAGTGGGGTCACGTAATTACCCTGGTATCTGTCAGTGCCAGTGGGTCAGTATATGCCCTGGGTACTGTCAGTGCAAGCGGGTCAGTAATCCCTTGGTACTGTCAGTGCAGCGGGTCAGTAATCCCTGGGTACTATCAGTGCCAGCCGGGTTCAGTAATCCCTGGTAGCTATCAGTGCAGCGGGTCAGTAATGCCCTGGGTACTGTCAGTGCCAGCGGGTCAGTAATCCCTGGGTACTATCAGTGGCCAGCGGGTCAGTAATCCTGGGTACTGTCAGTAGGCAGCGGGTCAGTACATGCCCTGGGTACTTATCAAGTGGGTGTTCAGTAATCCCTGGGATACTATCAGTGGGGTCAGTATCGTTCGGGTACGTCATAGTGCAGTGCGCGTCAGTACATGGTGAGGGTGCCCTGGGATACTATCAGTGGTCAGTACACTCCTGGGTACTATCAGTGCCAGTGGGTCAGTAAATCCCTGGGTACATATCAGTGGGTCAGATAATCCCCCTGGGTAACTGTCAGTGCCAGCGGGTCAGTAAATTCGCTGGGTAAAGCTATCATGCCGCCTGGTGAGTGGTGTCAAGTAATACCCTGGGTACTGTCAGTGCAGTGGTCAGTAATCCCTGGGTACTATCCAGTGCCAGTTGGGTCAGTAATCCTGGGTCTATCAGTGCCAGTTGGGTCATAAATCCCTGGGTACATTATCAGTTGCCAGTGGGTCAGTAATACCCTGGGGTACTGTCAGTGCCAGTGGGTTCAGTAATACCCATGGGTACTGTCAGTGCCAGTGGGTCAAGTAATATCCCTGGGTACTATCAGTGCCAGTGGGTCAGATTAATCCCTGGTACTGTCAGTGCCCAGTGGGTCAAGTAGATCTCGCCCTGGGTGAAGCTGTGCAGTGCCCAAGTGGGTCAGTAAATCCCTGGGTACTTGATAGTGCCAGTGGGTCAGGTAATGCCTGGGGACTGGTCAGGTGCAGTGGGTCAGGTATCCTTGGTACTGTATCAGTGGCCAAGAGTGGTTCATGTAATTAACCTGGAGTCGTAATCGCCTGGGTTAACTGTTCAGATCGTGGGCCGAGTGGGGTCAGTAATGTGGCGTACAATGGGTAACTGTCAGGTGCCAGTGGGTCAGTAATCCCGTGGTACTCGGTCAGGTGCGCGAGTGGGCTGCGCAGTAATGCGCCTGGGTACTATCGAGTGCCTACAAGACTGGCTCAGTAATGCCCTGGGTACTGGTCAGTGCCAGTGGGTGCAGTAATGCCCTGGGTAGCTGTCAGGTGGCAAAGTGGGTTCAGTAATCCCTGGGTCTATGCAGTGCCAGTGGGTCAGTAATCCCTGGTACTGTCAGTGCCAGTGGGGTCAGTAATCGCGCGTGGGGTAACTGGTCAGTGGCCAGTGGGTCAGTAATCCCTGGGTTCCGTAATCCCTGGGTACTGTCATGTGGGCCAGTGGGTCAGTAATTCTGTCAGTAATCCTGGGTATATCAACGTGCCGAGTGGGTCAGTATTCCTGGGTAGCTGTCAGTGCCGGAGTGGGTAAAAGTAATCCCTGGGTACTGTCAGCTGGCCAGTGGGGTCAGTAATCCTTGGGTACTGTCAGTGCCAGTGGTCGAGAAAGAAAGTAATCCTGGGTACTGTCAGTGCCAGTGGGTCAGTAATCGCTTGGGTACTATCAGTGGGGCCGAGGCGGGTGCAGTAATCCCTGGGTACTGGTCAGTGCCAAGTGGGTCAGTAATCCCTGGGTACTGTCAGTGCCAGTGGGTCAGTAATACCCTGGGTATATCAGTGCCTAGTGGGTCAGTAATCCCTGGGTACTACAATTTTTGTGGCAGTGGGATTTCAGTAAATCCCTGGGTATTTGGTCGAGTGCAGGTGGTCAAATAAATTCCTGGTAGCTTACTGAAAGGTTGGCGAGTGGCGAGTGTGTTGATCAGGTAATGCTCGCTTGAGTTACGGTAGGTCCACGTGCCAGTGGGTCAGTAATCCTGGGTACTATCAGTGCCAGTGGGTCAGTAATCCCTGGGTACTATCAGTGCCAGTGGGTCAGTAATACCCTGGGTACTATCAGTGCCAGTGGTGTCAGTAATCCCTGGGTACTGTCAGTGCCAGTTGGGTCAGTAATCCCTGGGTACTATCAGTGCCAGTGGGTCAGTAATCCCTGGTACTATCAGTGCCCAGTGGGTCAGTAATCCTGGGTACTATCAGTGCCAGTGGGTCAGTAATCCCTGGGTACTGTCAGTGCCAGTGGGTCAGTAATCCTGGGTACTATCAGTGCCAGTGGGTCAGTAATCCTGGGTACTGTCAGTGCCAGTGGGTCAGTAATCCCTGGGTACTATCAGTGCCAGCGGGTCAGTAATCCCTGGGTACTGTCAGTGCCAGCGGGTCAGTAATCCCTGGGTACTATCAGTGCCAGTGGGTCAGTAATCCCTGGGTACTGTCAGTGCCAAGCGGGTCAGTAATCCCTGGGTACGGTGTCAGTGCCAGCGGGTTAGTAATCCCTGGTGGTACTATCAGTGCCAGTGGGTCAGTAATCCCTGGGTACTGTCAGTGCCAGCGGGTCAGTAATCCCTGGGTACTATCAGTGCCAGTGGGTTCAGTAATCCCGTGTGGGTACTATGCAGTGCCAGCGGGTCAGTAATCCCTGGGTACTATCAGTGCCAGTGGGTCAGTAATCCCTGGTACTGTCAGTGCCAGTGGGTCAGTAATCCCTGGTAACTGTCAGTGGGTCAGTAATCCCTGGGTACTATCAGTGCCAGCGGGTCAGTAATCCCTGGGTACTATCAGTGCCAGTGGGTCAGTAATCCCTGGGTACTGTCAGTGCCAGTGGGTCAGTAATCCCTGGGTACTATCAGTGGGTCAGTAATCCCTGGGTACTATCAGTGCCAGCGGGTCAGTAATCCCTGGGTACTATCAGTGCCAGTGGGTCAGTAATCCCTGGGTACTGTCAGTGCCAGTGGGTCAGTAATCCCTGGGTACTATCAGTGCCAGTGGGTCAGTAATCCCTGGGTACTATCAGTGCCAGTGGGTCAGTAATCCCTGGGTACTATCAGTGCCAGACACAGGTCGGTGCCCATAGAGAGACATGTCCGGTACTTACCGGTAGGTCAGACCTTGTCCGTACTGCGCATGTGCAGTCGCTTCGGGCTACATTCCCTGTGCCTGGGATCTCCGCTATGTCCGTGTGACGCATGCGCAATAAGTTCGTATAGAGGCGTCTCAGCTGCCCAGGTACCGCATTGCGCATGCGTGGGAGGAAACCGCTGTATTTGACATGCGCAGTGACAGTAGGCCAGGAGCTACACATGCGCAGTGAGGAGAAGTCTCTCAGACCGGGTAAGTACCGGGGATTGTGCTGTTTGGGCACCGGCGGTGGGTTATTTGGCCGCAGCCCATAGTGTAGGTACCGGCCATTGTGTGAGAGCTGATTGGCTTCGCTCCTGCCCTGGTTCTGTTGGGCAGACATGTCGGTACCGCAGCCTTTCCTGCTCACTATACAGTATATAGGTACCTGGGCAGTAACCCATAGCAACCAGCTAGCCATTACATTTATTCAGCCAGCTGCAGCCAGACCAATGGAAGCAAAGATTGGTTGCCATGGGTTACTGCCCAGTCTTTATAAATGAGCCCCTCTGGCTTCTTGGGTTCCACCCCCATTTATAGAAAGATATTGCCCCAACCTGCTAGAATGTTCCGCGGGTATTCAGGTGGTACCCCAAAACATTACTTGCCCCTGTACTGGCCACGGGGTGAAATGGGCTCTCTGGGCCCAGCGGTACCGGCCATACATACGTAGCTTCCATGGTGTGTGAAATGGGCTCTCTGGGCCCGGCGGTACCGGCCATACATACGTAGCTTCCATGGTGTGTGAAATGGGCTCTCTGGGCCCAGCGGTACCGGCCATACATACGTAGCTTCCATGGTGTGTGAAATGGGCTCTCTGGGCCCAGCGGTACCGGCCATACATACGTAGCTTCCATGGTGTGTGAAATGGGCTCTCTGGGCCCAGCGGTACCGGCCATACATACGTAGCTTCCATGGTGTGTGAAATGGGCTCTCTGGGCCCAGCGGTACCGCCATACATACGTAGCTTCCATGGTGTGTGAAATGGGCTCTCTGGGCCCGGACGGTAACCCGGCCATACATACGTAGCTTCCATGGTGTGTGAAATGGGGCTCGTGATGTGGTAGGCGGGAAGTTATCGCGGCCCTTGCATGCGCTACTTCCCTGAGGGGGGCCCTGGGCGTATGCCCATGAATTACTAGGTCGTCTGGGCCCAGCGTAACCGGCCATACATACGTAGCTTCCATGGTGTGTGAAATGGGCTCTCTGGGCCCAGCGGTACCTGGCCATACATACGTAGCTTCCATGGTGTGTGAAATGGGCTCTCTGGGCCAGCGGTACCTGCCATACATACGTAGCTTCCATGGTGTGTGAAATGGGCTCTCTGGGCCCATGGTTACCGGCCATACATACGTAGCTTCCATGGTGTGTGAAATGGGCTCTCTGGCCCAGCGGTACCGGCCATACATACGCAGCTTCCATGGTGTGTGAAATGGGCTCTCTGGGCCCAGCGGTACCGGCCATACATACGCAGCTTCCATGGTGTGTGAAATGGGCTCTCTGGGCAGGCGTACCGCCATACATACGTAGCTTCCATGGTGTGTGAAATGGGCTCTCTGGGCCCAGCGGTACCGGCCATACATACGTAGCTTCCATGGTGTGTGAAATGGGCTCTCTGGGCCCAGCGGTACCGGCCATACTTACGTAGCTTCCATGGTGTGTGAAATGGGCTCTCTGGGTCGGAATATGGGCCGGATCCTGTTCTGTCGCACAGTGGGAGGGAATATGGGCCGGATCCCATTCTGTCGCACAGTGGGAGGGAATATGGGCCGGATCCCGTTCTGTCGCACAGTGGGGGGGAATATGGGCCGGATCCCGTTCTGTCGCACAGTGTAGGGGAATATGGGCCGGATCCTGTTCTGTCGCACAGTGGGAGGGAATATGGGCCGGATCCCGTTCTGTCGCACAGTGGGGAGGGAATATGGGCCGGATCCGTTCTGTCGCACAGCGGGAGGGAATATGGGCCGGATCCTGTTCTGTCGCACAGTGGGAGGGAATATGGGCCGGATCCCGTTCTGTCGCACAGTGGGAGGGAATATGGGCCGGATCCTGTTCTGTCGCACAGTGTAGGGGAATATGGGCCGGATCCCGTTCTGTCGCACAGTGGGAGGGAATATGGGCCGGATCCCGTTCTGTCGCACAGCGGGAGGGAATATGGGCCGGATCCTGTTCTGTCGCACAGTGGGAGGGAATATGGGCCGGATCCCGTTCTGTCGCACAGTGGGAGGGAATATGGGCCGGATCCTGTTCTGTCGCACAGTGTAGGGGAATATGGGCCGGATCCTGTTCTGTCGCACAGTGTAGGGGAATATGGGCCGGATCCCGTTCTGTCGCACAGTGTAGGGGGTATTCAGGTGGTACCCCAAAACATTACTTGCCCCTGTACTGGCCACGGGGTGAAATGGGCTCTCTGGGCCCAGCGGTACCGGCCATACATACGTAGCTTCCATGGTGTGTGAAATGGGCTCTCTGGGCCCAGCGGTACCGGCCATACATACGCAGCTTCCATGGTGTGTGAAATGGGCTCTCTGGGCCCAGCGGTACCGGCCATACATACGTAGCTTCCATGGTGTGTGAAATGGGCTCTCTGGGCCCAGCGGTACGGCCATACATACGTAGCTTCCATGGTGTGTGAAATGGGCTCTCTGGGCCAGCGGTACCGGCCATACATACGTAGCTTTCGCGCATGGTGTGTGAAATGGGCTCTCTGGCCCAGCGGTACGGCCATACATACGTAGCTTCCATGGTGTGTGAAATGGGCTCTCTGGGCCAGCGGTACGGCCATACATACGTAGCTTCCATGGTGTGTGAAATGGGCTCTCTGGGCGCAGCGGTACCTGCCATACATACGTAGGCTTCCATGGTGTGTGAAAATGGGCTCTCTGGGCCCGGCGGTACCGGCCATACATACGTAGCTTCCATGGTGTGTGAAATGGGCTCTCTGGCCCAGCGGTACCGGCCATACATACGTAGCTTTCATGGTGTGTGAAATGGGCTCTCTGGGCCCAGCGGTACCGGCCTCATACATACGTAGCTTCCATGGTGTGTGAAATGGGCTCTCTGGGCCCGGCGGTACCGGCCATACATACGTAGCTTCCATGGTGTGCGAAATGGGCTCTCTGGGCCCAGCGGTACCGGCCATACATACGTAGCTTCCATGGTGTGTGAAATGGGCTCTCTGGGCCCAGTGGTACCGGCCATACATACGCATCTTCCATGGTGTGTGAAATGGGCTCTCTGGGCCCAGCGGTACCGGCCATACATACGCAGCTTCCATGGTGTGTGAAATGGGCTCTCTGGGCCCAGCGGTACCGGCCATACATACGCATCTTCCATGGTGTGTGAAATGGGCTCTCTGGGCCCGGCGGTACCGGCCATACATACGTAGCTTCCATGGTGTGTGAAATGGGCTCTCTGGGCCCAGCGGTACCGGCCATACATACGTAGCTTCCATGGGCTTCCAGCGGTACCGGCCATACATACGTAGCTTCCATGGTGTGCGAAATGGGCTCTCTGGGCCCAGCGGTACCGGCCATACATACGTAGCTTCCATGGTGTGTGAAATGGGCTCTCTGGGCCCAGTGGTACCGGCGGTACCGGCCATACATACGTAACTTCCATGGTGTGTGAAATGGGCTCTCTGGGTCGGAACATGGGCCGGATCCTGTTCTGTCGCACAGTGGGAGGGAATATGGGCCGGATCCCATTCTGTCGCACAGTGGGAGGGAATATGGGCCGGATCCCATTCTGTCGCACAGTGGGAGGGAATATGGGCCGGATCCCGTTCTGTCGCACAGTGTAGGGGATAATATGGGCCGGATCCCGTTCTGTCGCACAGCGGGAGGGAAATATGGGCCGATCCTGTTCTGTCGCACAGTGGGAGGGAATATGGGCCGGATCCCGTTTCTGTCGCACAGCGGGAGGGAATATGGGCCGGATCCCGTTCTGTCGGCACAGTGTAGGGGAATATGGGCCGGATCCTGTTCTGTCGCACAGTGGGAGGGAATATGGGCCGGATCCCGTTCTGTCGCACAGTGGGAGGGAATATGGGCCGGATCCTGTTCTGTCGCACAGTGGGAGGGAATATGGGCCGGATCCCGTTCTGTCGCACAGTGGGAGGGAATATGGGCCGGATCCCGTTCTGTCGCACAGTGGGAGGGAATATGGGCCGGATCCCGTTCTGTCGCACAGTGGGAGGGAATATGGGCCGGATCCCGTTCTGTCGCACAGTGGGAGGGAATATGGGCCGGATCCTGTTCTGTCGCACAGTGTAGGGGATATGGGCCGGATCCTGTTCTGTCGCACAGTGTAGGGGAATATGGGCCGGATAGCCTGTTCTGTCGCACAGTGTAGGGGATATGGGCCGGATCCCGTTCTGCTGTCGCACAGTGTAGGGGAATATGGGCCGGATCCTGTTCTGTCGCACAGTGTAGGGGAATATGGGCCGGATCCCGTTCTGTCGCACAGTGGGAGGGAATATGGGCCGGATCCTGTTCTGTCGCACAGTGGGAGGGAATATGGGCCGGATCCCGTTCTGTCGCACAGTGGGAGGGAATATGGGCCGGATCCCGTTCTGTCGCACAGTGGGAGGGAATATGGGCCGGATCCCGTTCTGTCGCACAGTGGGAGGGAATATGGGCCGGATCCTGTTCTGTCGCACAGTGGGAGGGAATATGGGCCGGATCCCGTTCTGTCGCACAGTGGGAGGGAATATGGGCCGGATCCTGTTCTGTCGCACAGCGGGAGGGAATATGGGCCGGATCCTGTTCTGTCGCACAGTGTAGGGGAATATGGGCCGGATCCTGTTCTGTCGCACAGTGGGTCGGAATATGGGCCGGATCCCGTTCTGTCGCACAGCGGGAGGGAATATGGGCCGGATCCCGTTCTGTCGCACAGCGGGAGGGAATATGGGCCGGATCCTGTTCTGTCGCACAGTGTAGGGGAATATGGGCCGGATCCTGTTCTGTCGCACAGTGTAGGGGAATATGGGCCGGATCCCGTTCTGTCGCACAGTGGGAGGGAATATGGGCCGGATCCTGTTCTGTCGCACAGCGGGAGGGAATATGGGCCGGATCCCGTTCTGTCGCACAGTGGAGGGGAATATGGGCCGGATCCCGTTCTGTCGCACAGTGGGAGGGAATATGGGCCGGATCCCGTTCTGTCGTACAGTGGGAGGGAATATGGGCCGGATCCTGTTCTGTCGCACAGCGGGAGGGAATATGGGCCGGATCCTGTTCTGTCGCACAGTGTAGGGGAATATGGGCCGGATCCTGTTCTGTCGCACAGTGGGTCGGAATATGGGCCGGATCCCGTTCTGTCGCACAGCGGGAGGGAATATGGGCCGGATCCCGTTCTGTCGCACAGCGGGAGGGAATATGGGCCGGATCCCGTTCTGTCGCACAGTGGGAGGGAATATGGGCCGGATCCTGTTCTGTCGCACAGTGGGAGGGAATATGGGCCGGATCCTGTTCTGTCGCACAGTGGGACGGAATATGGGCCGGATCCTGTTCTGTCGCACAGCGGGAGGGAATATGGGCCGGATCCCGTTCTGTCGCACAGTGTAGGGGAATATGGGCCGGATCCCGTTCTGTCGCACAGTGTAGGGGAATATGGGCCGGATCCCGTTCTGTCGCACAGTGGGAGGGAATATGGGCCGGATCCTGTTCTGTCGCACAGTGGGAGGGAATATGGGCCGGATCCCGTTCTGTCGCACAGTGGGAGGGAATATGGGCCGGATCCTGTTCTGTCGCACAGTGGGAGGGAATATGGGCCGGATCCTGTTCTGTCGCACAGCGGGAGGGAATATGGGCCGGATCCTGTTCTGTCGCACAGTGGGTCGGAATATGGGCCGGATCCTGTTCTGTCGCACAGTGGGAGGGAATATGGGCCGGATCCTGTTCTGTCGCACAGTGGGTCGGAATATGGGCCGGATCCTGTTCTGTCGCACAGTGGGTCGGAATATGGGCCGGATCCTGTTCTGTCGCACAGTGGGAGGGAATATGGGCCGGATCCTGTTCTGTCGCACAGTGGGAGGGAATATGGGCCGGATCCTGTTCTGTCTACACAGTGGGAGGGAATATGGGCCGGATCCTGTTCTGTCGCACAGCGGGAGGGAATATGGGCCGGATCCCGTTCTGTCGCACAGTGGAGGGAATATGGGCCGGATCCCGTTCTGTCGCACAGTGGGAGGGAATATGGGCCGGATCCTGTTCTGTCGCACAGTGTAGGGGAATATGGGCCGGATCCCGTTCTGTCGCACAGCGGGACGGAATATGGGCCGGATCCTGTTCTGTCGCACAGTGGGAGGGAATATGGGCCGGATCCCGTTCTGTCGCACAGTGGGTCGGAATATGGGCCGGATCCCGTTCTGTCGCACAGTGGGAGGGAATATGGGCCGGATCCTGTTCTGTCGCACAGTGGGAGGGAATATGGGCCGGATCCTGTTCTGTCGCACAGTGGGAGGGAATATGGGCGGATCCTGTTCTGTCGCACAGTGGGAGGGAATATGGGCCGGATCCTGTTCTGTCGCACAGTGGGAGGGAATATGGCCGGATCCTGTTCTGTCGCACAGTGGGAGGGAATATGGGCCGGATCCTGTTCTGTCGCACAGTGGGAGGGAATATGGGCCGGATCCCGTTCTGTCGCACAGTGGGAGGGAATATGGGCCGGATCCTGTTCTGTCGCACAGTGTAGGGGAATATGGGCCGGATCCCGTTCTGTCGCACAGTGGGACGGAATATGGGCCGGACCCTGTTCTGTCGCACAGTGGGACGGAATATGGGCCGGATCCTGTTCTGTCGCACAGTGGGACGGAATATGGGCCGGATCCCGTTCTGTCGCACAGCGGGGAGGGAATATGGGCCGGATCCCGTTCTGTCGCACAGTGTAGGGGAATATGGGCCGGATCCCGTTCTGTCGCACAGCGGGAGGGAATATGGGCCGGATCCCGTTCTGTCGCACAGTGTAGGGGAATATGGGCCGGATCCTGTTCTGTTGCACAGCGGGAGGGAATATGGGCCGGATCCCGTTCTGTCGCACAGTGGGAGGGAATATGGGCCGGATCCCGTTCTGTCGCACAGTGGGAGGGAATATGGGCCGGATCCTGTTCTGTCGCACAGTGGGAGGGAATATGGGCCGGATCCTGTTCTGTCGCACAGTGGGAGGGAATATGGGCCGGATCCTGTTCTGTCGCACAGTGGGTCGGAATATGGGCCGGATCCTGTTCTGTCGCACAGTGGGAGGGAATATGGGCCGGATCCCGTTCTGTCGCACAGTGTAGGGGAATATGGGCCGGATCCCGTTCTGTCGCACAGTGTAGGGGAATATGGGCCGGATCCCGTTCTGTCGCACAGTGGGAGGGAATATGGGCCGGATCCCGTTCTGTCGCACAGTGTAGGGGAATATGGGGGCGGATCCCGTTCTGTCGCACAGTGGAGGGAATATGGGCCGGATCCTGTTTTGCTGTCGCACAGTGGGAGGGAATATGGGCCGGATCCCCGTTCTGTCGCACAGTGGGAGGGAATATGGGCCGGATCCCGTTCTGTCGCACAGTGTAGGGGAATATGGGCCGGATCATTGTTCTGTCGCACAGTGGGAGGGAATATGGGCCGGATCCCGTTCTGTCGCACAGTGGGTCGGAATATGGGCCGGATCCCGTTCTGTCTGCACAGTGGGAGGGAAGTATGGGCCGGATCCCGTTCTGTCGCACAGTGTAGGGGAATATGGGCCGGATCCCGTTCTGTCGCACAGTGGGGAATATGGGCGGATCCGGTTCTGTCGCACAGTGTAGGGGAATATGGCGCGGATCCTGTTCTGTCGCACAGTGGGTCGAATATGGGCCGGATCCTGTTCTGTCGCACGTGTAGGGGGAAAATATGGGCCGGATCCTGTTCTGTCGCACAGCGGGAGGGAATATGGGCCGGATCCCTGTTCTGTCGCACAGTGGGAAGGGAATATGGGCCGATTACTGTTCTGTCGCACAGCGGGAGGGGAATATGGGCCGGATACTTTGTGTCGCACAGTGGGTCGGAATATGGGCCAGGATCCCGTTCTGTTGCACAGCGGGAGGGAATATGGGCCCGTGATACTGTTCTGTCGCACAGCGGGAGGGAATATGGGCCGGATACTGTTCTGTCGCACAGCGGAGGGAATATGGGCCGGATCCCGTTCTGTCGCACAGCGGGAGGGAATATGGGCCGGATCCTGTTCTGTCGCACAGCGGGAGGGAATAGGGCCGGATCCCGTTCTGTCGCACAGGGGAGGGGAATATGGGCCGGATCCCTGTTCTGTTGCACAGTGGGAGGGAATATGGGCCGGATCCCGTTCTGTCGCACAGTGGGAGGGAATATGGGCCGGATCACGTTCTGTCGCACAGTGGGAGGGAATATGGGCCGGATCCTGTTCTGTCGCACAGTGGGGGGAATATGGGCCGGATCCCGTTCTGTCGCACAGTGTGAGGGAATATGGGCCGGATCCCGTTCTGTCGCACAGTGTAGGGGAAATATGGGCCGGATCCCGTTCTGTCGACAGTGTAGGGGATATGGGCGGGATCCTGTTCTGTCGCACAGTGGGAGGGAATATGGGCCGGATCCCGTTCTGTCGCACAGTGGGAGGGAATATGGGCCGGATCCCGTTCTGTCGCACAGTGGGAGGGAATATGGGCCGGATCCCGTTCTGTCGCACAGTGGGAGGGAATATGGGCCGGATCCCGTTCTGTCGCACAGTGTAGGGGAATATGGGCCGGTATCCGTTCTGTCGCACAGTGGGAGGGAATATTGGCCCGATCCCGTTCTGTCGCACAGTGGGAGGGAATATGGGCCGGATCCCGTTCTGTCGCACAGTGGGTCGGAATATGGGCCGGATCCCGTTCTGTCGCACAGTGGTGGTCGGAATATGGGCCGGATCCCGTTCTGTCGCACAGTGTAAGGGTGAATATGGGCCGGATCCCGTTCTGTCGCACAGTGTAGGGGAATATGGGCCGGATCCTGTTCTGTCGCACAGTGGGTCGGAATATGGGCCGGATCCTGTTCTGTCGCACAGTGTAGGGGAATATGGGCCGGAAAAAAAAAAAAAAAAAATTTCCCTTTGGGTTTTTTTCTGTCGCACAGTGGGAGGGAATATGGGCCGGATCCCGTTCTGTCGCACAGTGTAGGGGAATATGGGCCGGATCCCGTTCTGTCGCACAGTGGGAGGGAATATGGGCCGGATCCCGTTCTGTCGCACAGTGGGGATGGGAATATGGGCCGGATCCGTTCTGTCGCACAGTGGGTCGGAATATGGGCCGGATCCCGTTCTGTCGCACAGTGGGTCGGAAATATGGGCCGGATCCCGTTCTGTCGCACAGTTGTAGGGAATATGGGCCGGATCCCGTTCTGTCGCACAGTGTAGGGGAATATGGGCCGGATCCCGTTCTGTCGCACAGTGGAGGGGAATATGGGCCGGATCCTGTTCTGTCGCACAGTGGGTGGGAATATGGGCCGGATCCTGTTCTGTCGCACAGTGTAGGGGAATATGGGCCGGATCCTGTTCTGTCGCACAGTTGTAGGGGAATATGGGCCGGACCTGTTCTGTCGCACAGTGGGAGGGAATATGGGCCGGATCCCGTTCTGTCGCACAGTGTAGGGGAATATGGGCCGGATCCCGTTCTGTCGCACAGTGGGAGGGAATATGGGCCGGATCCCGTTCTGTCGCACAGTGGGAAGGGTAATATGGGCCGGATCCCGTTCTGTCGCACAGTGGGGAAATATGGGCCGGATTCCCACCGTTCTGTCGCACAGTGGGAGGGAATATGGGCCGGATCCTGTTCTGTCGCACAGTGGGAGGGAATATGGGCCGGATCCCGTTCTGTCGCACAGTGGGAGGGAATATGGGCCGGATCCCGTTCTGTCGCACAGTGGGAGGGAATATGGGCCGGATCCCGTTCTGTCGCACAGTGGGAGGGAATATGGGCCGGATCCCGTTCTGTCGCACAGTGGGAGGGAATATGGGCCGGATCCCGTTCTGTCGCACAGTGGGGAGGGAATATGGGCCGGATCCCGTTCTGTCGCACAGCGGAGGGAATAATGGCCGATCCCTGTTCTGTCGCACAGCGGGAGGGAATATGGGCCTAATCCCGTTCTTGTCGCACAGTGGGAGGGAATATGGGCCGGATCCCGTTCTGTCGCACAGTGGGAGGGAATATGGGCCTTCCGTGTTCTGTCGCAGCAGTGGGAGGGAATATTGGGCCGGATCCCGTTCTGTCGCACAGTGGGAGGGAATATGGGCCGGATCCTGTTCTGTCGCACAGTGTAGGGGAATATGGGCCGGATCCCGTTCTGTCGCACAGTGGGAGGGAATATGGGCCGGATCCTGTTCTGTCGCACAGTGGGAGGGAATATGGGCCGGATCCCGTTCTGTCGCACAGTGGGAGGGAATATGGGCCGGATCCCGTTCTGTCGCACAGCGGGAGGGAATATGGGCCGGATCCCGTTCTGTCGCACAGCGGGAGGGAATATGGGCCGGATCCCGTTCTGTCGCACAGCGGGAGGGAATATGGGCCGGATCCCGTTCTGTCGCACAGCGGGAGGGAATATGGGCCGGATCCCGTTCTGTCGCACAGTGGGAGGGAATATGGGCCGGATCCCGTTCTGTCGCACAGTGGGAGGGAATATGGGCCGGATCCCGTTCTGTCGCACAGTGGGTCGGAATATGGGCCGGATCCTGTTCTGTCGCACAGAGGGAGGGAATATGGGTCCGGATCCCGTTCTGTCGCACAGCGGGAGGGAATATGGGCCGGATCCCGTTCTGTCGCACAGCGGGAGGGAATATGGGCCGGATCCCGTTCTGTCGCACAGTGGGTCGGAATATGGGCCGGATCCTGAAGCAGTAGCAGCACCGGGTACCTCCCATAGGGGGGTATTGTATCCATGTAGATTGTAAGCTCCTGGGGCCTGCACTTCTGTTGGCTAAATGTGGGTTAATGGTTCTGTTGGTAGGCACCCAGTGACCGTAGGCACCCAGTGACCGTAGGCACCCAGTGACTCCATGCTGTAGGCCGCTGAGGAATCGGAAGGCCGGCGGGGGCTGCAGGATGAACTCCTCTCATCGGGTAGGTTATCAGGGACCCGAGCTCTTACCCACAATGCACCTCACTGGCCAGTTTGTGACCCAATTTTCCCGGCCAATATTCCTCAATGTGATCATTAACCCTCTGTGAGGTACTGTATCAAACGCTTTAGCAAAGCCCAAGTAGATCCCATCCACTGCCATTCCAGCATCAAGGTTCCTGCTCACCTCCTCATAAAGGGCAACTAAATGAGTCTGTTACCCATAAACCCATGCGCCACAAACTAATAGTATTGTGATTTGCAATGTATTCCAGTGCCCTCTCTCTTATTACCCCTCCTACCCCAAGTGCCCCTGTAACAAGGCTGCTGCCCTTTGTGTCTGTGCCTATATTGGCCAGTGTTGGCTGTAGGGCTGGATGCTGGGAATTGTAGGCGCCACTCAGGCTAAACCCCGCCCCCTGGCAGTAGAGAGATGGGGGGCACAGGCATGAATGTGGGCTCATCAGCGGAAGGCCTGGCTGTGTTGCCCCCCTATGTGCCTTGGCTGGGGGCAGAAAGGGCAGCACTTTATGGCTTTGTATGTTCCAGGAGTCGGTGTCCTTTACAGACGTGGCGGCCACGTTCTCGGAGGGGGAGTGGAACATCCTGTCGGACTGGCAGCGGGAGCTGTACGGCACCGTTATGCGCCAGATACACAGCGTGCTGATGGACCTGGGTAATCTGCCCCTCCCCTATACCCCATCAGCATTAGCCCCTCCCTGTGCTGGCACCATAACCCCGCCTCCTGCTCTCACTGCCCACAGGGTACCACATTCACAATTCCGAAATCCTCTTCAGGATCACCAAGAACGAGGAGCCGGGGAGGTACCATCGCTACGTGGCGGCCAGGAGCAAAGAGGGTAATGTTATATTGGGGGGACCGGGGGGTTAATTAGGGGTGGGGCTTGTATTCTTTCATATATTCCTATGTTTAGGATACGAGGGGGAGGGGCTTGTATTTAGGGGTTAGTGTATAGTGATTGGGTAGGTGGGGGGTGGGAGTATTTAGCAGGAGGTTTCTAGTGATTGGGTGCCCATGAGAGAGGGCGGACCCTTATGCTTTATGTGCTTTAAGCAGGCCACGCCCCTGACATCCTGCTGAGAATCAATTATATTGGGGAGCGCGCGGTCTCCAGTGACACCGACGACTCAAACGAGGGATCAGAAATGGGGCAGAATGCGGCAGGTAAGTGTTCGCTAACATACCCTGTGCCCCTCCACTGAGTGGGTCTGTGTGGCGGTAGGTACATGGGTAGGTAGGAAGGGAGGTACGTAGGTAGGTACTTAGGGAGATACGTAGGGAGGTACTTAGGTAGCTAGGTATGTAGGTACTTATGTAGGTAGGAAGGGAGGTACGTAGGTAGGTACTTAGGGAGATACGTAGGGAGGTACTTAGGTAGGTAGGTGGGGAGGTACTTAGGAAGGTAGGTGGGGAGGTACTTAGGGAGATACGTAGGGAGGTACTTAGGTAGGTACAGTGGCTTGCAAAAGTATTCAGCCCCCTTGAGCTTTCCTACATTTTGTCACATTACAGCCACAAACATGAATCAATTTGATTGGAATTCCACGTGAAAGCCCAATACAAAGTGGGGTACACGGGAGAGACCAATACAAAGTGGGGTACACGGGAGAGACCAATACAAAGTGGGGTACACGGGAAAGAGACCCAATACAAGTGGGTACACGGGAAAGCCCAAATGTACCAAAGTGGGGTACACGGGAAAGCCCAATACAAGTGGGTACACGGAAAGCCACAATACAAAGTGGGGTACACGGAAAGCCCAATACAAAGTGGGTACACGGGAAAGCCAATACAAAGTGGGGTACACGGGAAAGCCCAATACAAAGTGGGGTACACGGGAAAGCCCAATACAAAGTGGGGTACACGGGAAAGCCCAATACAAAGTGGGGTACACGGGAAAGCCCAATACAAAGTGGGGTACACGGGAAAGCCCAATACAAAGTGGGGTACACGGAAAGCCATACAAAGTGGGGTAACGGAAGCCCAATACAAAGTGGGGTAACACGGGAAAGCCCAATACAAAGTGGGGGTACACGGGAAAGACAATACAAAGTGGGGGTACACGGGAAAGACCAATACAAAGTGGGGTAACACGTGAGAAGTGGAGGAAAATCAGACATGATTCCAAACATTTGTTACAAATAAATAAGTGGCAAAAGTGGGGTGTGCGTATTATTCAGCCCCCTTGGGTCTGAGTGCAGTCAGTTGCCCATAGACATTGCCTGATGAGTGCTAATGACTAAATAGAGTGCCCCTGTGTGTAATCTAATGTCAGTACAAATACAGCTGCTCTGTGACGGCCTCAGAGGTTGCTAAGGGGAATATTGGGAGCAACAACACCATGGAAGCCCAAAGAACCACCAGACAGGTCAGGGATAAAGTTATTGAGAAATATAAAGCAGGCTTAGGCTACAAACAGATTCCCAAAGCCTTGAACCTCCCACGGAGCCCTGTTCCACCGAATCATTCAGAAAATGGCAGGAGTATGGCACAACTGTAACCCTACCCAGGCACGGCCCCCCCCTAAACTCAACCAGGCCCAACAAGCGCTGATCAGAATGCAGCCAGGGGCCCATGGTGACTCTGGGGGCTGCAGGGATCTACAGCTCAGGGGGGGAATCTGTCCCATAGGCAACTATTAGTCGGGCACTGGCACAAAGTTGGCCTTTATGGGAGAGGGGCAAGAAGAAAGCCATTGTTACCAGAAAACCAATAAGAAGTCCCGTTTGCAGTTTGCCACAAGCCATGTGGGGGGGCAGCAAACATGTGGGAGAAGGGGCTCTGGTCAGATGAGACCAAAATGGAACTTTTTGGCCCAAAATGCAAAACGCTATGTGTGGCGGAAACTAACCCTGCACATCACTCTGACCCCCCCCATCCCCACTGTCACATATGGGGGGGGCAGCATCATGGCCCTGGGGGGGCTTCAGCAGGGACAGGGAAGCTGCTCAGAGTTGGTGGGAAAGAATGGATGGAGCCAATACCAGGGCAAGAAACCTCTTGGAGTCTGCAAAAGACTTGAGACTGGGGCGGAGGTTCCCCTTCCAGCAGAACAACCACCCTAAACATAAAGCCAGGGCAACATGGGTTTAAACCCAACCATATCCATGTGTTAGACTGGCCCAATCACAGCCCAGGATCTAAATCCAATGGGGAATCTGTGGCAAGATCTGAAAACTGCTGTTCCCAAAGGCTGACCCATCTAATCTGACTGAGCTGGAAGCTGTTTTGCAAAGAAGAATGGGCAAGGATTTCAGTCTGTAGGTGGGCAAAGCGGGTAGAGACATACCCTAAAGCCTGGCAGCTGGAATTGCAGCAAAAGGGGGTTCTACAGAGTATTGGGGGGCTGAATAATTACGCACACCCCACTTTGCACTTATTTATTTGTAAAACATGTTTGGAATCATGTATGATTTTCCTTCCACTTCTCACGTGTACCCCACTTTGTATTGGGCTTTCCCGTGTACCCCACTTTGTATTGGTCTCTCCCGTGTACCCCACTTTGTATTGGGCTTTCCCGTGTACCCCACTTTGTATTGGGCTTTCCTGGGGAATTCCAATAAAATGGATTCATGTTTGTGGCTGTAATGTGACAAAATGTGGGAAAGTTCAAGGGGGCCGAATAGTTTTGCAAGCCCCTGTATGTAGATAGGTGTGGAGGTATGTAGGTAGGTTCTTAGGGAGGTTGGGAGGTACTTATGTAGGCAGGGAGGTACTTAGCTAGGTATGTAGGTACTTATGTAGGTAGGCAGGGAGGTACGTAGGTAGGTACTTAGGGAGGTACGTAGGTAGGTACTTAGGGAGATATGTAGGGAGGTTGGGAGGCCAGTTAGTAACCAGTTAAATTACTTTGAGGGAGTCTCCCTGCAATGAACCTGTCAGTCCCATCAGTTGGGCCTTGGTACCCGCCCCTCTACATGCCACGCACCAATCAAGCACCCTGTTTCTCTGCCACAGCTTGGGTGTGCACCAATGAGAAGCCCCCCGTTCATTTCACAATCCACTTCTTTCGGGAGTGGGGGGGGGGGGTACTGCAGATTCTATTGGCCGCAGTGTGGGCAGGATCTGCCGGATCTTTCACTCAAGGTACATAGTAACCAGTGTAGAATTAGCCACACGGAATAGCGTTCATTCAGCCTCTGCCTGATTGGTCGCTGCTGCCACCAATAGATCCACTTTGCAGGATCAATAAAGTGCAAGGGGGGGGGTAGGAGTTCAGTCGAACAGAGGAAAGACATTGGGGGGGGGGGGGTAGGAGTTCAGTCGAACAGAGGAAAGACATTGGGGGGGGGGGGGGTAGGAGTTCAGTCGAACAGAGGAAAGACATTGGGGGGGGGGGGGGGTAGGAGTTCAGTCGAACAGAGGAAAGACATTGGGGGGGGGGTAGGAGTTCAGTCGAACAGAGGAAAGAAATTTGGGGGGGGGGCGGTATTTGTTGTAGAAAGAAAGAATAAATAGAGCAGATCAAGCTGCTGGCTCCGTGGGTCGGTGCGGCCTTACAGCTGCGGCAAAATCCCATCTCTGGGTTCCATGTGGTGTTTTACAGAGCGCCAGTCGGACTGTCTCCTGAGGGTAAAACAGGAGGAGGAGGAGCAGTACTGCCCAAACCCGTATGACTCCCAATTGGACTCCCAAGCAGAGACCCCGCCCATCTCTCAGGAGGAAGAGGAGGGAAAGCCATTCCCCAGCCCAGGTACCCGAGCCTCGTCTGAGCCACGTGTGGCCCTAGGGAGTTGGGCTTGGCTGGTCTACTTACCCTTTATTGCTAGCCCATTCAGCGGCACTGGTACCGGGCGTGGGTATAGAGCCCATTCGGCGGCACTGGTACCGGGCGTGGGTATAGAGCCCATTCAGCGGCACTGGTACCGGGCGTGGGTATAGAGCCCATTCAGCGGCACTGGTACCGGGCGTGGGTATAGAGCCCATACAGCGGCACTGGTACCGGCGTGGGTATAGAGCCCACACAGCGGCACTGGTACCGGGTAGGGTTAGAGCCCATTCAGTGGCACTGGTACCGGGCGTGGGTATAGAGCCCATACAGCGGCACTGGTACCGGGTAGGGGTTTAGAGCCCATTCAGCGGCACTGGTACTGGGCGTGGGTATAGAGCCCATTCAGCGGCACTGGTACCGGGCGTGGGTATAGAGCCCATTCAGCGGCACTGGTACCAGGCGTGGGTATAGAGCCCATACAGCGGCACTGGTACCGGGTAGGGGTTTAGAGCCCATTCAGTGGCACTGGTACTGGCGTGGGTATAGAGCCCATTGCCAGGGCACTGGTACCCGGGTATGAGCGCGCACTGGTACCGCGTGGTATAGAGCCCCATACGCGGCACTGGACTGGGCGCTGGTATAGAAGCCATTCAGGGGTACATAGAGCCCATTCAGCGGCACTGGTACCGGGCGTGGGTATAGAGCCCATTCAGCGGCACTGGTACCAGGCGTGGGTATAGAGCCCATACAGCGGCACTGGTACTGGGCGCGGGTTTAGAGTCCATACAGCGGCACTGGTACCGGGCATGGGTTTAGTGTTGGCATGGCGCCGGCCCAGTAGCACCTAGCAAATACAGGTTCTGCTTGATGCTCATTGGCTAACAGGATTTCCTTTTCTTTGTAACTGTTGGTGATGCTGAAGAGAGAAGCAATGAATGGAGTCCTGCCAGAGTTCTTCCGAGATCCGAGAGGTCCAGTGTTGGGGAAGGCATGGAACCGCGCAGAGAGCGGACGCAGAGGCGCAAGGGGATTGCCCGACAGATCAAGCCGGGGTTGGCACTGCACAATTCAGACAAGGAAACGGAACCCAAAGATTCTGATGCCCCTCCCACTGCCGAGCACTTCCCAGAGTCCGGCCTATCAAACATGAGACTGCCCTTCCCTGATGCCCAGCAGGGGGCGGAGGAGGCGTGCCCGTACACAGCTTTCCCTGACGATGCCGCTCCAATCAGCTTCCAGCAGCGGGGGCAGACGTTCATAATCTGCTGTGTGTGCGGCAAAACCTTCTGTAACAAGTCCAGCTTCCAGGTGCATATGCGGACACACACGGGCGAGCGGCCTTACAAATGCAGCGACTGCGACAAGAGCTTTATCCGCAGCTCCCACCTCAAGATCCACCTGCGGACACACACGGGCGAGCGGCCTTACAAATGCAGCGAGTGCGACAAGAGCTTCCGGGACAACTCCAGCTTTGCCCGCCACCAGCGCATCCACACGGGCGAGAAGCCCTACCAGTGCCCCACGTGCGCCAAGTACTTCCGTAAGAAGTCCAACCTGAAGGACCACCAGCGCACACACACGGGGGAACGGCCCTACAAGTGCAAACACTGCGAAAAGAGCTTCCACCAAAAGTCCAACCTGAGGGTTCATGAGAGGAACCACCATGGAGAGGACTGCTGAGACTGCTGGGGGTGCCCCCTGGCCTGACCCATCTTCTTAGCACCGGGCACTGGGCCACGTAGGCTCCTGGTGACAGCACCGAGCTCTGATTGGCTGGAGTTTCATATGTGCAGACACAGGGCCACATAGTACAGTGGTTGCCATTCACAGGTAAAACTGCCCCTAGAATAGAGGGGGACACCATTCCCTCTGTGTGTCTAATAGGTCATTGTGCCATGGTTCCTTCTTCCTGGGCTGGACCGGGCTACTATAGGCAATTCTCTGGCCCAAAAAGCCTAAGTACAGATCTACCCCCTGAGAGAGTATGCCTTGTACAAACCCCTTGCAGATCCTGCCTAGGTCAGAACTGAACTGAGGATCCCAAAGGTATCGGAGCTAGCCATGTAAGCCCAAGGTCCAATACCATACAACAAAACCAGCAAAGGTAGGGATTCCCCTGTACTAAGCACAATTCAGCAGGAACAGCCCCCTAAGTTTGCCCATAGCCTGTACAGAGAGATACCATAAAACTATGGCACATAGGGATTCCCCTGTACTAAGCACAATTCAGCAGGAACAGCCCCCTAAGTTTGCTCATAGCCTGTACAGAGAGATACCATAAAACTATGGCACATAGGGATTCCCCTGTACTAAGCACAATTCAGCAGGAACAGCCCCCTAAGTTTGCTCAAAGAGATAGCAGATATCATAAAAGCATGGATATATCGCTCATAGCCAATCACATTCAGCAAGAGAATTTGCAGGGGCTCATGAAGACCTGTTCCTGGTATGGGGAACACTTGCATGAATATTCTGTCAGAGTAACAATAGTACAGCATTACGTGGGTTAAACTGGGAACACTGCAGAGTTTCCTTCTAACAGCGGAGAAGGGAATTAAAGACATTTGTTTGTAGCAGTTCTGGCATCTAAAATAAATTTGTATTTTATGTTTATTGGTTCTATTATAAACCCTCAGATTTACCCAGTTTGTGTACACTTACCTTCCGCCTGCTTTTATACAGGGCTATGGCCCCTCTTATTGCCTTTCTTCCCCTCTGACTTCATTTTCATATCCAATCATCATCCTGTCTCTGGTACCCCCGGCCCCCCCTTACTCTTTCCAACATTCCACAGGCTTCCCTCCGGCATTGGTGCTTTTACCTCAGTTTCCCTAGTACTGTACGACCCTCGGCCCATCACTGCTTCTGTTTCCCTAGTACTGTACGACCCTCGGCCCCTCACTGCTTCTGTTTCCCTAGTACTGTACGACCCTCGGCCCATCACTGCTTCTGTTTCCCTAGTACTGTACGACCCTCGGCCCATCACTGCTTCTGTTTCCCTATTACTGTACGACCCTCGCCCATCACTGCTTCTGTTTCCTAGTACTGTAGCGACCCTCGCCCATCACTGCTTCTGTTTCCCTAGTACTGTACGACCCTCGGCCCATCACTGCTTCTGTTTCCCTAGTACTGTACGACCCTCGGCCCATCACTGCTTCTGTTTCCCTAGTACTGTACGACCCTCGGCCCCTCACTGCTTCTGTTTCCCTAGTACTGTACGACCCTCGGCCCATCACTGCTTCTGTTTCCCTAGTACTGTACGACCCTCGGCCCATCACTGCTTCTGTTTCCCTAGTACTGTACGACCCTCGGCCCCTCACTGCTTCTGTTTCCCTAGTACTGTACGACCCTCGGCCCATCACTGCTTCTGTTTCCCTAGTACTGTACGACCCTCGGCCCATCACTGCTTCTGTTTCCCTAGTACTGTATGACCCCGCCCATCACTGCTTCTGTTCCCTAGTACTGTACGACCCTCGCCCATCACTGCTTCTGTTTCCCTAGTACTGTATGACCCTCGGCCCATCACTGCTTCTGTTTCCCTAGTACTGTATGACCCTCGGCCCCCACTGCTTCTGTTTCCCTAGTACTGTACGACCCTCGGCCCATCACTGCTTCTGTTTCCCTAGTACTGTACGACCCTCAGTCCCTCACTGCTTCTGTTTCCCTAGTACTGTACGACCCCGGCCCCTCACTGCTTCTGTTTCCCTAGTACTGTATGACCCTCGCCCATCACTGCTTCTTTCCTATTCCCTAGTACTGTACGACCCTCGGCCCATCACTGCTTCTGTTTCCCTAGTACTGTACGACCCTCGGCCCCTCACTGCTTCTATTTCCCTAGTACTGTACGACCCTCGGCCCATCACTGCTTCTGTTTCCCTAGTACTGTACGACCCTCGGCCCATCACTGCTTCTGTTTCCCTAGTACTGTACGACCCTCAGTCCCTCACTGCTTCTGTTTCCCTAGTACTGTACGACCCTCGGCCCCTCACTGCTTCTGTTTCCCTAGTACCTGTACGACCCTCGGCCCATCACTGCTTCTGTTTTCCCTAGTACTGTACGACCTCGGCCCTCACTGCTTCTGTTTCCCTAGTACTGTATGACCCCTCGGCCCATCACTGCTTCTGTTTCCCTAGTACTGTACGACCCTCGGCCCCTCACTGCTTCTGTTTCCCTAGTACTGTACGACCCTCGGCCCATCACTGCTTCTGTTTCCCTAGTACTGTACGACCCTCGGCCCATCACTGCTTCTGTTTCCCTAGTACTGTACGACCCTCGGCCCCTCACTGCTTCTGTTTCCCTAGTACTGTACGACCCTCGACCCATCACTGCTTCTGTTTCCCTAGTACTACGACCCTCGGCCCATCACTGCTTCTGTTTCCCTATACTGTACGCCCCTCGGCCCCTCACTGCTGTCTGTTTCCCTAGTACTGTACGACCCTCGCCCATCACTGCTTCTGTTTCCCTAGTACTGTACGACCCTCGGCCCCTCACTGCTTCTGTTTCCCTAGTACTGTACGACCCTCGGCCCCTCACTGCTTCTGTTTCCCTAGTACTGTACGACCCTCGGCCCATCACTGCTTCTGTTTCCCTAGTACTGTACGACCCTCGGCCCATCACTGCTTCTGTTTCCCTAGTACTGTACGACTCTATCGCCATCACTGCTTGTTTCCCTAGTACTGTACGACCCTCGGTCCCTCACTGCTTCTGTTTCCCTACTCCTGTACGACCCTCGGCCCATCACTGCTTCTGTTTCCCTAGTACTGTACGACCCTCGGCCCCTCACTGCTTCTGTTTCCCTAGTACTGTACGACCCTCGGGCCCATCACTGCTTCTGTTTCCCTAGTACTGTACGACCCTCGGCCCATCACTGCTTCTGTTTCCCTAGTTACTGTACGACCCTCGACCCATCACTGCTTCTGTTTCCCTAGTACTGTATGACCCTCGCCCATCACTGCTTCTGTTTCCCTAGTACTGTACGACCCTCGGCCCATCACTGCTTCTGTTTCCCTAGTACTGTACGACCCTCGGCCCATCACTGCTTCTGTTTCCCTAGTACTGTACGACCCTCGGCCCATCACTGCTTCTGTTTCCCTAGTACTGTACGACCCTCGGCCCATCACTGCTTCTGTTTCCCTAGTACTGTACGACCCTCGACCCATCACTGCTTCTGTTTTCCCTAGTACTGTACGACCCTCGGCCCATCACTGCTTCTGTTTCCCTAGTACTGTACGACCCTCGGCCCATCACTGCTTCTGTTTCCCTAGTACTGTACGACCCTCGGCCCATCACTGCTTCTGTTTCCCTAGTACTGTACGACCCTCGCCCATCACTGCTTCTGTTTCCCTAGTACTGTACGACCCTCGGCCCCTCACTGCTTCTGTTTCCCTAGTACTGTACGACCCTCGGCCCATCACTGCTTCTGTTTCCCTAGTACTGTACGACCCTCGGTCCCTCACTGCTTCTGTTTCCCTAGTAACTGTACGACCCTCAGGTCCATCACTGCTTCTGTTTCACTACTCCTGTACGACCCTCGGCCCATCACTGCTTCTGTTTCCCTAGTACTGTACGACCCTCGGCCCCTCACTGCTTCTGTTTCCCTAGTACTGTACGACCCTCGCGCCCAATCACTGCTTCTGTTTCCCTAGTACTGTACGACCCTCGTCCCTCACTGCTTCTGTTTCCCTAGTACTGTACGACCCTCGACCCATCACTGCTTCTGTTTCACTACTCCTGTACGACCCTCGCCCATCACTGCTTCTGTTTACCCTAGTACTGTACGACCCTCGGTCCCTCACTGCTTCTGTTTCCCTAGTACTGTACGACCCTCGCCCATCACTGCTTCTGTTTCCCTAGTACTGTACGACCTCGGCCCATCACTGCTTGTTTCCCTTAGTATGTACGACCTCGGTCCCTCACTGCTTCTGTTTCCCTAGTCTGTACGACCCTCGACCCATCCACTGCTTCTGTTTCCCTACTCCTGTACGACCCTCGGCCCCATCACTGCTTCTGTTTCCCTAGTACTGTACGACCCTCGGGCCCCCTCACTGCTTCTGGTTTCCCTAGTACTGTACGACCTCGGCCTATCACTGCTTCTGTTTCCCTAGTACTGTACGACCCTCAGGTCCCTCACTGCTTCTGTTTCCCTAGTACTGTATTACCCTCGGCCCATCACTGCTTCTGTTTCCCTAGTACTGTACGACCCTCGGCCCATCACTGCTTCTGTTTCCCTAGTACTGTACGACCCTCGGCCATCACTGCTTCTGTTTCCCTAGTACTGTACGTACCTCGTCCCTCACTGCTTCTGTTTCCCTAGTACTGTACGACCCTCGACCCATCACTGCTTCTGTTTCCCTACTCCTGTACGACCCTCGGCCCATCACTGCTTCTGTTTCCCTAGTACTGTACGACCCTCGGCCTATCACTGCTTCTGTTTCCCTAGTACTGTACGACCCTCGGCCCATCACTGCTTCTGTTTCCCTAGTACTGTAAGACCCTCGGCCCATCGCTGCTTCTGTTTCCCTAGTACTGTAAGACCCTCGGCCCATCGCTGCTTCTGTTTCCCTAGTACTGTACGACCCTCGGCCATCACTGCTTCTGTTCCCTAGTACTGTAAGACCCTCGGCCCATCGCTGCTTCTGTTTCCCTAGTACTGTACGACCCTCGCGCCATCGCTTCTGTTTCCCTAGTACTGTACGACCCTCGCCTCACTGCTTCTGTTTCCCTAGTACTGTACGACCCTCGGCCCATCACTGCTTCTGTTTCCCTAGTACTGTACGACCCTCGGCCCCTCACTGCTTCTGTTTCCCTAGTACTGTACGACCCTCGACCCATCACTGCTTCTGTTTCCCTAGTACTGTACGACCCTCGGCCCATCACTGCTTCTGTTTCCCTAGTACTGTACGACCCTCGGCCCATCACTGCTTCTGTTTCCCTAGTACTGGACCCTCGGCCCCTCACTGCTTCTGTTTCCCTAGTACTGTACGACCCTCGGCCCCTCACTGCTTCTGTTTCCCTAGTACTGTATGACCCTCGGCCCATCACTGCTTCTGTTTCCCTAGTACTGTATGACCCTCGGCCCATCACTGCTTCTGTTTCCCTAGAACTGTACGACCCTCGGCCCCTCATTTATTTCTCTGCTGGCGCACGTGTTTGTACCGACCAGGCACTTTTGGGCTTTGTGTAGCGCAAGTATACTTGCTGCACGTATCACACCATATGTGTCCGCCCAATGATTTGGAGCCCCAAATCCCCCCTAACTGGCCTTCAGGCTGAGCCCCCTTAGCCCATAACAAGGTTACAGATATATAGAAACATTGGGGTAACAGTCACCCCGCTATAGTTCCAGGGGTACCCAGGGCACAAATAAGCACCCCAAATCCCCCCCTAACTGGCCTTCAGGCTGGGCCCCCTTAGCCCATAACAAGGTTACAGATATATAGAAACATTGGGGTAACAGTCACCCCGCTATAGTTCCAGGGGTACCCAGGGCACAAATAAGCACTCACCCCAAATCCCCCCCTAACTGGCCTTCAGGCTGGGCCCCCTTAGCCCATAACAAGGTTACAGATATATAGAAACATTGGGGTAACAGTTCACCCCGCTATAGTTCCAGGGGTACCCAGGGCACAAATAAGCACTCACCCCAAATCCCCCCCTAACTGGCCTTCAGGCTGAGCCCCCTTAGCCCATAACAAGGTTACAGATATATAGAAACATTGGGGTAACAGTCACCCTGCTATAGTTCCAGGGGTACCCAGGGCACAAATAAGCACTCACCCCAAATCCCCCCCCTAACTGGCCTTCAGGCTGGGCCCCCTTAGCCCATAACAAGGTTACAGATATATAGAAACATTGGGGTAACAGTCACCCCGCTATAGTTCCAGGGGTACCCAGGGCACAAATAAGCACTTACCCCAAATCCCCCCCTAACTGGCCTTCAGACTGGGCCCCCTTAGCCCATAACAAGGTTACAGATATATAGAAACATTGGGGTAACAGTCACCCCGCTATAGTTCCAGGGGTACCCAGGGCACAAATAAGCACTCACCCCAAATCCCCCCCTAACTGGCCTTCAGACTGGGCCCCCTTAGCCCATAACAAGGTTACAGATATATAGAAACATTGGGGTAACAGTCCACCCCGCTATAGTTCCAGGGGTACCCAGGGCACAAATAAGCACTCACCCCAAATCCCCCCCTAACTGGCCTTCAGGCTGGGCCCCCTTAGCCCATAACAAGGTTACAGATATATAGAAACATTGGGGTAACAGTCACCCCGCTATAGTTCCAGGGGTACCAGGGCACAAATAAGCACTCACCCCAAAATCCCCCCCCTAACTGGCCTTCAGGCTGGGCCCCCTTAGCCCATAACAGGGTTACAGATATATAGAAACATTGGGGTAACAGTCACCCCGCTATAGTTCCAGGGGTACCCAGGGCACAAATAAGCACTCACCCCCAAATCCCCCCTAACTGGCCTTCAGGCTGGGCCCCCTTAGCCCATAACAAGGTTACAGATATATAGAAACATTGGGGTAACAGTCACCCCGCTATAGTTCCAGGGGTACCCAGGGCACAATAAGCACTCACCCCAAATCCCCCCTAACTGGCCTTCAGGCTGGGCCCCTTAGCCCATAACAAGGTTACAGATATATAGAAACATTGGGGTAACAGTCACCCCGCTATAGTTCCAGGGGTACCCAGGGCACAAATAAGCACTCACCCCAAATCCCCCCCTAACTGGCCTTCAGGCTGGGCCCCCTTAGCCCATAACAAGGTTACAGATATATAGAAACATTGGGGTAACAGTCACCCCGCTATAGTTCCAGGGGTACTCAGGGCACAAGCACTCACCCCAAATCCCCCCCTAACTGGCCTTCAGGCTGGGCCCCCTTAGCCCATAACAAGGTTACAGATATATAGAAACATTGGGGTAACAGTCACCCCGCTATAGTTCCAGGGGTACCCAGGGCACAAATAAGCACCCCAAATCCCCCCCTAACTGGCCTTCAGGCTGGGCCCCCTTAGCCCATAACAAGGTTACAGATATATAGAAACATTGGGGTAACAGTCACCCCGCTATAGTTCCAGGGGTACCCAGGGCACAAATAAGCACTCACCCCAAATCCCCCCCTAACTGGCCTTCAGGCTGGGCCCCCTTAGCCCATAACAAGGTTACAGATATATAGAAACATTGGGGTAACAGTCACCCCGCTATAGTTCCAGGGGTACCCAGGGCACAAATAAGCACCCCCAAATCCCCCCCTAACTGGCCTTCAGGCTGGGCCCCCTTAGCCCATAACAAGGTTACAGATATATAGAAACATTGGGGTAACAGTCACCCCGCTATAGTTCCAGGGGTACCCAGGGCACAAATAAGCACTCACCCCAAATCCCCCCTAACTGGCCTTCAGGCTGGGCCCCCTTAGCCCATAACAAGGTTACAGATATATAGAAACATTGGGGTAACAGTCACCCCGCTATAGTTCCAGGGGTACCCAGGGCACAAATAAGCACTCACCCCAAATCCCCCCTAACTGGCCTTCAGGCTGGGCCCCCTTAGCCCATAACAAGGTTACAGATATATAGAAACATTGGGGTAACAGTCACCCCGCTATAGTTCCAGGGGTACCCAGGGCACAAAAGCACTCACCCCAAATCCCCCCCTAACTGGCCTTCAGGCTGGGCCCCCTTAGCCCATAACAAGGTTACAGATATATAGAAACATTGGGGTAACAGTCACCCCGCTATAGTTCCAGGGGTACCCAGGGCACAAATAAGCACTCACCCCAAATCCCCCCCTAACTGGCCTTCAGGCTGGGCCCCCTTAGCCCATAACAAGGTTACAGATATATAGAAACATTGGGGTAACAGTCACCCCGCTATAGTTCCAGGGGTACCCAGGGCACAAATAAGCACTCACCCCAAATCCCCCCCTAACTGGCCTTCAGGCTGGGCCCCCTTAGCCCATAACAAGGTTACAGATATATAGAAACATTGGGGTAACAGTCACCCTACTATAGTTCCAGGGGTACCCAGGGCACAAGCACTCACCCCAAATCCCCCCCTAACTGGCCTTCAGGCTGGGCCCCCTTAGCCCATAACAAGGTTACAGATATATAGAAACATTGGGGTAACAGTCACCCCGCTATAGTTCCAGGGGTACCCAGGGCACAAATAAGCACCCCAAATCCCCCCCTAACTGGCCTTCAGGCTGGGCCCCCTTAGCCCATAACAAGGTTACAGATATATAGAAACATTGGGGTAACAGTCACCCCGCTATAGTTCCAGGGGTACCCAGGGCACAAATAAGCACCCCCAAATCCCCCCCTAACTGGCCTTCAGGCTGGGCCCCCTTAGCCCATAACAAGGTTACAGATATATAGAAACATTGGGGTAACAGTCACCCCGCTATAGTTCCAGGGGTACCCAGGGCACAAATAAGCACTCACCCCAAATCCCCCCCCTAACTGGCCTTCAGGCTGGGCCCCCTTAGCCCATAACAAGGTTACAGATATATAGAAACATTGGGGTAACAGTCACCCCGCTATAGTTCCAGGGGTACCCAGGGCACAAATAAGCACTCACCCCAAATCCCCCCCTAACTGCCCTTCAGGCTGGGCCCCCTTAGCCCATAACAAGGTTACAGATATATAGAAACATTGGGGTAACAGTCACCCCGCTATAGTTCCAGGGGTACCCAGGGCACAAATAAGCACTCACCCCAAATCCCCCCCTAACTGCCCTTCAGGCTGGGCCCCCTTAGCCCATAACAAGGTTACAGATATATAGAAACATTGGGGTAACAGTCACCCCGCTATAGTTCCAGGGGTACCCAGGGCACAAATAAGCACTCACCCCAAATCCCCCCCTAACTGGCCTTCAGGCTGGGCCCCCTTAGCCCATAACAAGGTTACAGATATATAGAAACATTGGGGTAACAGTCACCCCGCTATAGTTCCAGGGGTACCCAGGGCACAAATAAGCACTCACCCCAAATCCCTCCCTAACTGGCCTTCAGGCTGGGCCCCCTTAGCCCATAACAAGGTTACAGATATATAGAAACATTGGGGTAACAGTCACCCCGCTATAGTTCCAGGGGTACCCAGGGCACAAATAAGCACTCACCCCAAATCCCCCCTAACTGGCCTTCAGGCTGGGCCCCCTTAGCCCATAACAAGGTTACAGATATATAGAAACATTGGGGTAACAGTCACCCTGCTATAGTTCCAGGGGGTACCCAGGACACAAATAAGCACTCACCCCAAATCCCCCCCTAACTGGCCTTCAGGCTGGGCCCCCTTAGCCCATAACAAGGTTACAGATATATAGAAACATTGGGGTAACAGTCACCCTGCTATAGTTCCAGGGGTACCCAGGACACAAATAAGCACTCACCCCAAATCCCCCCCTAACTGGCCTTCAGGCTGGGCCCCCTTAGCCCATAACAAGGTTACAGATATATAGAAACATTGGGGTAACAGTCACCCCGCTATAGTTCCAGGGGTACCCAGGGCACAAATAAGCACTCACCCCAAATCCCTCCCCTAACTGGCCTTCAGGCTGGGCCCCCTTAGCCCATAACAAGGTTACAGATATATAGAAACATTGGGGTAACAGTCACCCTGCTATAGTTCCAGGGGTACCCAGGGCACAAATACCCACTCACCCCAAATCCCCCCCTAACTGGCCTTCAGGCTGGGCCCCCTTAGCCCATAACAAGGTTACAGATATATAGAAACATTGGGGTAACAGTCACCCCGCTATAGTTCCAGGGGTACCCAGGGCACAAATAAGCACTCACCCCAAATCCCCCCCTAACTGGCCTTCAGGCTGGGCCCCCTTAGCCCATAACAAGGTTACAGATATATAGAAACATTGGGGGTAACAGTCACCCCGCTATAGTTCCAGGGGTACCCAGGGCACAAATAAGCACTCACCCAAATCCCCCCCTAACTGGCCTTCAGGGCTGGGCCCCCTTAGCCCATAACAAGGTTACAGATATATAGAAACATTGGGGTAACAGTCACCCCGCTATAGTTCCAGGGGTACCCAGGGCACAAATAAGCACTCACCCCAAATCCCCCCCCCTAACTGGCCTTCAGGCTGGGCCCCCTTAGCCCATAACAAGGTTACAGATATATAGAAACATTGGGGTAACAGACACCCCCTTATAGTCCCAGGGGTACTTTGTATGAGAAACCTCTCGGCCTACAAGTCCCACAAGCCCCTGGAGGCTGCCGGAAAGCAGGGGAGTTGCAGTACAACAATATGACGCTAGGGGTCACAGTGGAGCTGCGCTCAGTTCAATACAAAAGTCGGGGAGCAGCAGGGAACCCCCGGCACAATGTATTGGGTAAAGGCCGCCTCTCAGCCCTCCCCTAATGCCCAGCAACCTGATCACAGCAGCCGGCTCACTCATTGGCTGAGAGCCTGTCAATATCAGGGCGGCAGGCAAGTTCCGGTTGAAGGCGGAAGTGGGGGAGCAGAGGCGCTAGAGGGGAATCGTCCGGAGATGTTTCAGGAAGAATGTCGCCCGATTGCGCTGTAGTGTGAGGCAAAGCGGAACCGGAAGATGGATTTTGTGATGGTGATTACAGAGGAAATATTGACAATAAAACGTTACGGGCGGATAGACACAGATATGACTGGGGGGCTGCAGTGGGTTAGTCATTATCGCGTTACTGTGCCTTTAAGGGGCGGGTCCCAAACTGAATGGGAAAGTTCTGCGCATGAATCTGTTATTTGTATTTATTGTTACTGTGGGGCTTGTGCTCTCCGCCTATTGGTTCCCTGCCGGATCCTTCCGCCATCATTCCCCTGTAATTATTCCCTCACAGCCCTGTCTGGCATTCCTGTCACTCTATGGTGTTATTTCCCAGCATTCCCTGTGCCTCATAGCTGTATCCATAGGGTCTCCTATGTCCTCATTATTGTGTCATGGCTGCCTGTTAGGCCTGTGCAACTGCAACTCCCACATCCCTTCAGTAGCCAGTCACTAGTGGGGTACAGTAGGCTCCTAGTGGGGTACGGTAGGGTCCCTGCGGCTCCTAGTGGGGTACGGTAGGGTCCCTGGGGCTCCTAGTGGGGTACGGTAGGGTCCCTGGGGCTCCTAGTGGGGTACGGTAGGGTCCCTGGGGCTCCTAGTGGGGTACGGTAGGGTCCCTGGGGCTCCTAGTGGGTACGGTAGGGTCCCTGGGGCTCCTAGTGGGGTACGGTAGGGTCCCTGGGGCTCCTAGTGGGGTACGGTAGGGTCCCTGGGGCTCCTAGTGGGGTACGGTTGGGTCCCTGGGGCTCCTAGTGGGGTGGGGTAGGGTAGGGTCCCTGGGGCTCCTAGTGGGGTACGGTAGGGTCCCTGGGGCTCCCAGTGGGGTACGGTAGGGTCCCTGGGGCTCCCAGTGGGGTACGGTAGGGTCCCTGGGGCTCCCAGTGGGGTACGGTAGGGTCCCTGGGGCTCCCAGTGGGGTACGGTAGGGTCCCTGGGGCTCCCAGTGGGGTACGGTAGGGTCCCTGGGGCTCCCCAGTGGGGTACGGTAGGGTCCCTGCGGCTCCCAATGGGGTACGGTAGGGTCCCTGCGGCTCCCAGTGGGGTACGGTAGGGTCCCTGCGGCTCCCAGTGGGGTACGGTAGGGTCCCTGGCGGCTCCCAGTGGGGTACGGTAGGGTCCCCGCGGCTCCCAGTGGGGTACAGTAGGGTCCCCGCGGCTCCCAGTGGGGTACAGTGTGGCCCCCGCGGCTCCCAGTGGGGTACAGTAGGGTCCCCGCGGCTCCCAGTGGGGTACAGTGTGGCCCCCGCGGCTCCCAGTGGGGTACAGTAGGGTCCCCGCGGCTCCCAGTGGGGTACAGTGGGCCCCTCCCCGGCTCCCAGTGGGCGACAGTGTCCCCGGCGGCTCCCAGTGGGGTACAGTGTGGCCCCCGCGGCTCCCAGTGGGTACAGTCCCGCCGGCTCCCAGGGGTACAGTAAGGCGTCCCCGCGGCTCCAGTGGGGACAGTAGGGTCCCCGCGGCTCCCAGTGGGGTACAGTAGGGTCCCGCGCGCTGCCCAAGTGGGTACAGTAGGGTCCCCGCGGCTCCCAGTGGGGTACAGTAGGGTCCCCGCGGCTCCCAGTGGGGTACAGTAGGGTCCCCGCGGCTCCCAGTGGGGTACAGTAGGGTCCCCGCGGCTCCCAGTGGGGTACAGTAGGGTCCCCGCGGCTCCCAGTGGGGTACAGTGTGGCCCCCGCGGCTCCCAGTGGGGTACAGTAGGGTCCCCGCGGCTCCCAGTGGGGTACAGTAGGGTCCCCGCGGCTCCCAGTGGGGTACAGTAGGGTCCCCGCGGCTCCCAGTGGGGTACAGTGTGGCCCCCGCGGCTCCTAGTGGGGTACAGTATGGGTGGGTGTAACACCCTGTCTGGATTTGAACCAGGAACCCCCCGCTGGCTGAGCAGGCCCCTCCCCTCGCCCCTATAGGAGCCGACTGCTGGATTCCTGGTCTGGTTCCCAGGCAGGAATGGCGCCATAGGGGACCCAGGGTGTGGGGGCGGGGCTGTGAAGGTGGGGGCAGGGCTGTGTGGGCGGGGCGGGGGTGTGACGGCGGGGTGAGCAATATGATGCCTGTTAGTAATAGGGCAGAAATATAAACATATGGGGGGGGGTATTTTCTAGAAAGGGGGGCACCCTACCTTATATCCTGGGCTTGACACCTTCCCCCCCAAACTACTTTTATTGGGGGGCTTTGTCCCCTGAACCCCAGGAGCCGACCCTATGGATTCCCAGAAGTCTGAGCTGCACAGGGGTCACCGTGGGAATAGGGGGTTCTACGGTAGCACAACAGGCATTATCCCTTTAAATGCAACCCCTTTAACAGAGATCTAAACCCCCCTAGGTGCAACAGCCCCCTTTAAATGCCCCCCATCAGCCCCCTCACCCCTCCTACCCGCTGTTTCCAGCACAGAGCGCACAAGGGGCAGTTTTCTATGTAATAGGGAGGAAGGGAGAGGTAGGAGGGGCCGGGCAGATGAGGGGGGCAGTTATACCTGTTGGGGGGCGTTAGTTCTCCTTTAGGCAGCATTGCTTAATATTATTGTGCCCTTGGCTCCCATAGGTGCCTGTGAGTCAGCTGATCCCTGCCCATTGATGCAGCGCCGCAGCCCCGGGTTCCAGGCCGTGAATGTCCCATCGCCAGCCCGTTGGTAAATGAGAGAAGCCCCCAGCATGTCTGAGCAGCTGTATCAGGTGAGGGGCGGCCCTCGGGCCCCACATACCCACCCTGGGACCCTCATACCCGGGGGCACCCTAAATGGTTCTGCTCTGTTTGGCCCACAGGTGTCGGTTACGTTCCACGACGTGGCCGCCTGTTTCTCAGCGGAGGAGTGGGCGGGGCTACAGGACTGGCAGAAGGAACTGTACCGGAACGTAATGCGGGAGATCCACACTGCCCTGCAGGCCATGGGTAAGGGGGCAGTTACGGGATACGGGGGAGATCCACACTGCCCTGCAGGCCATGGGTAAGGGGGCAGTTACGGGATACGGGGGAGATCCACACTGCCCTGCAGGCCATGGGTAAGGGGGCAGTTACGGGATACGGGGGAGATCCACACTGCCCTGCAGGCCATGGGTAAGGGGGCAGTTACAGGATACGGGGGAGATCCACGCTGCCCTGCAGGCCATGGGTAAGGGGGCAGTTACGGGATACGGGGGAGATCCACACTGCCCTGCAGGCCATGGGTAAGGGGGCAGTTACAGGATACGGGGGAGATCCACACTGCCCTGCTGGCCATGGGTAAGGGGGCAGTTACGGGATACGGGGGAGATCCACACTGCCCTGCAGGCCATGGGTAAGGGGGCAGTTACGGGATACGGGGGAGATCCACACTGCCCTGCTGGCCATGGGTAAGGGGGCAGTTACGGGATACGGGGGAGATCCACACTGCCCTGCTGGCCATGGGTAAGGGGGGCAGTTACGGGATACGGGGGAGATCCACGCTGCCCTGCTGGCCATGGGTAAGGGGGCAGTTACGGGATACGGGGGAGATCCACACTGCCCTGCTGGCCATGGGTAAGGGGGCAGTTACGGGATAAGGGGGAGATCCACACTGCCCTGCAGGCCATGGGTAAGGGGGCAGTTACGGGGTATGGGGGGGATCCACGCTGCCCTGCAGGCCATGGGTAAGGGGCGGGTACGGGGGAGATCCACACTGCCCTGCTGGCCATGGGTAAGGGGGGCTCTGCCCTGCTGGGGAGGGGTGTGTGCCAGCCAATCACAGGGCTACCTGTGTAGCACAAGGCTGTTGGGCAGTTTGTTAGGGTCTTTATACCCCTGGGGCAGATACAGTGGCTTGCAAAAGTATTCAGCCCCCTTGAACTTTTCCACATTTTGTCACATTACAGCCACAAACAGGAATCCATTTTATTGGAATTCCCCGGGAAAGCCCAATACAAAGTGGGGTACACGGGAAAGCCCAATACAAAGTGGGGTACACGGGAAAGCCCAATACAAAGTGGGGTACACGGGAAAGCCCAATACAAAGTGGGGTACACGGGAAAGCCCAATACAAAGTGGGGTACACGGGAAAGCCCAATACAAAGTGGGGTACACGGGAAAGCCCAATACAAAGTGGGGTACACGGGAGAGACCAATACAAAGTGGGGTACACGTGAGAAGTGGAAGGAAAATCATACATGATTCCAAACATTTTTTACAAATAAATAAGTGCAAAGTGGGGTGTGCGTAATTATTCAGCCCCCCAATACTCTGTAGAACCCCCTTTTGCTGCAATTCCAGCTGCCAGGCTTTAGGGTATGTCTCTACCCGCTTTGCCCACCTACAGACTGAAATCCTTGCCCATTCTTCTTTGCAAAACAGCTCCAGCTCAGTCAGATTAGATGGTCAGCCTTTGGGAACAGCAGTTTTCAGATCTTGCCACAGATTCTCCATTGGATTTAGATCTGGGCTGTGATTGGGCCAGTCTAACACATGGATATGTTTGGGTTTAACCCATTGTTGCCCTGGCTTTATGTTTAGGGTCGTTGTCCTACTGGAAGGGGAACCTCCGCCCCAGTCTCAAGTCTTTTGCAGACTCCAAGAGGTTTTCTTGCCCTGTATTTGGCTCCATCCATCTTCCCATCAACTCTGAGCAGCTTCCCTGTCCCTGCTGAAGCCCCCCCAGAGCATGATGCTGCCCCCCCATATGTGACAGTGGGGATGGTGGGGTCAGAGTGATGTGCAGGGTTAGTTTCCGCCACACATAGCGTTTTGCATTTTGGCCAAAAAGTTCCATTTTGGTCTCATCTGACCAGAGCCCCTTCTCCCACATGTTTGCTGCCCCCCCCCCCCCACATGGCTTGTGGCAAACTGCAAACGGGACTTCTTATGGTTTTCTGTTAACAATGGCTTTCTTTCTTTCTCCGCTGTAGATCCCTGCAGCCCCCCCAGAGTCACCATGGGCCCCTTGGCTGCATTTCTGATCAGCGCTTGTTGGGCCTGTGAGTTTAGGGGGGGGCCGTGCCTGGGTAGGGTTACAGTTGTGCCATACTCCTGCCATTTCTGAATGATCGGTGGAACAGGGCTCCGTGGGAGGTTCAAGGCTTTGGGAATCTGTTTGTAGCCTAAGCCTGCTTTATATTTCTCAATAACTTTATCCCTGACCTGTCTGGTGTGTTCTTTGGGCTTCATGGTGTTGTTGCTCCCAATATTCCCTTAGCAACCTCTGAGGCCGTCACAGAGCAGCTGTATTTGTACTGACATTAGATTACACACAGGGGCACTCTATTTAGTCATTAGCACTCATCAGGCAATGTCTATGGGCAACTGACTGCACTCAGACCCAAGGGGGCTGAATAATTACGCACACCCCACTTTGCACTTATTTATTTGTAAAAAAATGTTTGGAATCATGTATGATTTTCCTTCCACTTCTCACGTGTACCCCACTTTGTATTGGTCTTTCCCGTGTACCCCACTTTGTATTGGGCTTTCCCGTGTACCCCACTTTGTACTGGTCTTTCCCGTGTACCCCACTTTGTATTGGTCTTTCCCGTGTACCCCACTTTGTATTGGGCTTTCCCGTGTACCCCACTTTGTATTGGTCTTTCCCGTGTACCCCACTTTGTATTGGGCTTTCCCGTGTACCCCACTTTGTATTGGTCTCTCCCGTGTACCCCACTTTGTATTGGTCTCTCCCGTGGAATTCCAATAAAATGGATTCATGTTTGTGGCTGTAATGTGACAAAATGTGGGAAAGTTCAAGGGGGCTGAATACTTTTGCAAGCCACTGTATAAATCCCTGTGAGTTTCAGGCTGGCTCTGGTGCTGATTAGTCATTAAGCCCATAACAAATTAACCCCTATGTGCCTGGTCCTGCACTGTCCCACAATCCCCTGCTTTCTCTTTAGGGTTTGAGATCATTAACCCCGATGTTCTGTTCCGAATAAAGAAGGTGAAGGAAGTGTATAGCAACCTCATGGAGCGGGCCGAGCCCAGCGCAGGTCAGTTGCCTTGGGAACGGGGGTCTAACTGGGTGGGGAGGGGCTGGGCAGAAGTTGGACCAATGAAATAGTCACATATATACAGTTGCAAGAAAAAGTATGTGAACCCTTGGATTTAATCACTGGTTGAACCTCCAGCAATAACTTCCCCCAAACGTTCCCTGCAGACCAGACGCACAAGGCTCAGGGGTAATTCCTGACTATTCCTCTTTACACAACTGTTTCAGTTCAGCAATATCCTTGGGATGTATAAATCTCTTGGGGTCATGCCTCAGCGTCTCAATCGGGTTGAGTCCGGACTCTGACTGGGCCGCTCCAGAAGGCGTATTTGCTTCTATGCTTTGGCTCATTGTCCTGTCGCAACACCCATGTTCTGCTGAGCTTCAGCGGGGGGCCCGATGGCCTTAAGTTCTCCTGCAAAATGTCTTAAACTTGACCCAGGGACTGGTCCGATTGCCATCTTGGAGTCAGGAAGGAATTTTTTCCCCTCTGAGGCAAATTAAAGAGGCTTCAGATGGGGTTTTTGCCTTCCTCTGGATCAACTAGTAGTTAGGCAGGTTATATATAGGCATTATGGTTGAACTTGATGGACGTATGTCTTTTTTCAACCCAACTTACTATGTTACTATGCTAACTGGGAATTCATTTTCCCTTCGATGATAGCAATCCGTCCTGCCGCAGCAGCAGAGCAGCCCCAAACCATGATCCCCCCCCCCCCCATACTCACAGTTGGGATGTTGGGGTGCCTCTTGTTCTCCCCCCATAGTGTTGTGTGTTTCCTCCACCTCAGCTTTGGTTCCATCGGAATGTTCTGCTGCTGTGGGACACCCAGCGGCTGGGTTTTGGGCGGCAGTGGGTTCAATACAAACATGGAAACATTTCATTATTTGTGTGGGATTAGTTCAGCCGACTGTGATTGGCTATTGTTGGGACTTGGATGAAGATCACATTTTATGACCAATTTGTGCAGAAATCCATTTAATTCCAAAGGGTTCACATACTTTTTCTTGCAACTGTAGATCCGCCTCCAAAGAACTCGTTAACTCATTAGAGGGGAGAAGCAATTATATTGAAATGTATTTAACTCGTCCGTTTATACAGGAATGTAATAGCCAGTAATAATGAGCTCTGCTGTCCCCGCCCACAGCCTTCCCGGGGGCGGAGTCCGACCAACTACTGGGGATCAAACAAGAGCGGGCAGCCCCCCCAGATACTTGCAGGCGCAAAGTCCCCAAGCTGTGCCCTAATCCCGGTGAGTAACTGGGGTATTATGTGAGTGGGCAGGGCACTGTCGGGCCGGTACTTACCCACCGGGGGTGCCAGTCTGGCTGTAATGGGCACCTGTGTGGCACAGGGTAGTTAGTGGGCGGGGCACTGTCGGGCCGGTACTTACCCACCGGGGGTGCCAGTCTGGCTGTAATGGGCACCTGTGTGGCACAGGGTAGTTAGTGGGCGGGGCACTGTCGGGCCGGTACTTACCCACCGGGGGTGCCAGTCTGGCTGTAATGGGCACCTGTGTGGCACAGGGTAGTTAGTGGGCGGGGCACTGTCGGGCCGGTACTTACCCACCGGGGGTGCCAGTCTGGCTGTAATGGGCACCTGTGTGGCACAGGGTAGTTAGTGGGCGGGGCACTGTCGGGCCTGTACTTACCCACCGGGGGTGCCAGTCTGGCTGTAATGGGCACCTGTGTGGCACAGGGTAGTTAGTGGGCGGGGCACTGTCGGGCCTGTACTTACCCACCGGGGGTGCCAGTCTGGCTGTAATGGGCACCTGTGTGGCACAGGGTAGTTAGTGGGCGGGGCACTGTCGGGCCTGTACTTACCCACCGGGGGTGCCAGTCTGGCTGTAATGGGCACCTGTGTGGCACAGGGTAGTGAGTGGGTGGGGCACTGTCAGGCCGGTACTTACTCGGGGGCTCCCTGGGCTGGGGGGGCTGTGTATATTTTTCCCTAATATTCTGCTTCTCCCCAGTCCTGAGACCCGACATTCTGCTGAGAATTAAACAGGAGGAAACGTCGGCTGCCTGCCAGTATATAGAGAGGAGCCCCATACTGACCCCCGGTGAGTGAGCACCCCCATACTGACCCCCGGTGAGTGAGCACCCCCATACTGACCCCCGGTGTGTGAGCCCCCCCATACTGACCCCCGGAGAGTGAGCGCCCCCATACTGACCCCCGGTGAGTGAGCACCCCCATACTGACCCCCGGTGAGTGAGCACCCCCATACTGACCCCCGGTGTGTGAGCACCTCCATACTGACCCCCGGTGTGTGAGCGCCCCCTTACTGACCCCCGGAGAGTGAGCGCCCCCTTACTGACCCCGGAGAGTGAGCGCCCCCTTACTGACCCCCGGTGAGTGAGCGCCTCCATACTGACCCCCGGAGAGTGAGCGCCCCCTTACTGACCCCCGGAGAGTGAGCACCCCCTTACTGACCCCCGGAGAGTGAGCGCCCCCTTACTGACCCCCGGAGAGTGAGCGCCCCCTTACTGACCCCCGGAGAGTGAGCGCCCCCTTACTGACCCCCGGTGAGTGAGCGCCTCCATAGTGACCCCCGGTGAGTGAGCACCCCCATAGTGACCCCCGGTGAGTGAGCCCCCCCATACTGACCCCCGGTGAGTGAGCGCCCCCATACTGCACCCCAGTGACTGTGACTCTTGTATTTCAGTAGAACATGGGGGTGACAACTCGGGGGTTTCCTCACCGACAAACAAACTCGCTGAATGTGTCTCTATCCCGGGGGAGAGCAGGAGCCCCAAGTCTCACAGTAAGTCCCCCCCTTCCCCCCCACTATTGGGAATGAAACCCAACTCCCCGTGGGCATTTTGGGCTCTTGTTCCCCTGCCCCAAAGTGCAAATCTGCTTTTACTTGGCCTTGCATTGGGCGGGGCTATAATGGGAAAATGACTGGGTGGCGGCTTCTTATTTATGGGCCGTGCAATTGGGGGCCACATTGGCAACAGGGCGGTATCGCCCCAACGGGGGGGAAGGGCAGGGCGGTATCGCCCCGACGGGGGGAAGAACAGGGCGGTATCGCCCCGACGGGGGGAAGGACAGGGCGGTATCGCCCCGACGGGGGGAAGGACAGGGCGGTATCGCCCCGACGGGGGGGGGGGAACAGGGCTGTATCGCCCCAATAGGGGTATGTTCCCAGCACATACATTAATCTTTAGGGTTTAGTTCTCCTTTAACGAGACATATTAATGCATTTTACTGTTTGTGTTGCAGAGCGGCCACTGGGGGCGCCAGTGAAGCAGGAGGAGATGGATTATATCAAAGTGTCTGTAGGGGGTCCCGCACCAGAAAGCTTTACTGTCACCTCTATGGGTAAATACTACTTGTACCCCATGGTGGGGGAACCCTGATTGGGTCCCAGTGGGTGCTGTGTATAGAGGTGGGTGCCACATATAAGGGTGGGTGCCGCGTATAAGGGTGGGGGTGCCAGGTTTCATGCTTCCCCATGTGATTGGCCGGGGCTGTTGGGTAGGGCACCGTGTTGCCTCATTGGTTTATGTTTCCCCAGACTGTACCACAGACATGGGGGCCGGAGACACGGAGGAGGCGTGGCTACACCAGCAGTACGAGGGCACAGAGACAACTGACCACTCCCACAGTTCTGAGCAAGGTATGGGGGTACATGGTGTCTGTTGGGGGGTCCCTTTTCCTGTTGAGTAGGTTGGGCTCATTATTGGACCCACCTCCTGCCAGTTCTTGGTGCCAGGAAATGTCCCCCAAGGAGGAGCCATAGAGCCGCTGGTAAAAGATTATTGGCTAAAACAGCAGTAACATTATTTTTACAGCTTTTGATTTCTGCTTTGTGTGTTTCTATTGGTTAATATTTTGTCCCAGCCTGTCCCGCCCCTCCCATCTGTCCCGCCCCTCCCCTCTGTCCCGCCCCTCCCCTCTCTTCCTCCCCTGTCTCCCTTCCCTCTCTTCCTTCCCTCTCTCCCTCCCCTCTGTCCCTCCCCTTCCCTCTGTCCCCACCCCTTCCCTTTGTCCCTGCCCTTCCCTCTCTCCCGCCCCTTCCCTCTCTCCCTCCCCTTCCCTCTGTCCCTCCCCTCTGTCCCCACCCCTTCCCTCCCCTTTGTCCCTGCCCTTCCCTCTCTCCTCCCCTTCCTCTATCCCTCCCCTTCCCTCTATCCCTCCCCTTCCCTCTCTCCCTCCCCTCTCTCCCTCCCCTTCCCTCTCTCCCTCCCCTTCCCTCTCTCCCTCCCCTTCCCTCTCTCCCTCCCCTTCCCTCTATCCCTCCTCTTCCCTCTATCCCTCCCCTTCCCTCTATCCCTCCCCTTCCCTCTATCCCTCCCCTTCCCTCTCTCCCTCCCCTTCCCTCTCTCCCTCCCCTCTGTCGCTGCCTTCCTCTATCCCATCCTCTTCCCTCTATCCCTCCCCTTCCCTCTATCCCTCCCCTTCCCTCTATCCCTCCCTTCCCTCTCTCACCTCCCTCTATCCCTCTTCTTCCCTCTATCCCTCCTCTTCCTCTATCCCTCCCCTTCCCTCTATCCCTCCCCTTCCTCTCTCCCTGCACCCTCTGTCCCTGCCCTTCCCTCTATCCTCCCTTCCCTCTATCCCTCCTCTTCCTCTATCCCTCCCTTCTCTCTCCCCTCCCCTTCCCTCTCTCCTCCCCTCTGTCCCTCCCCTTCCCTCTATCCCTCCTCATTTCCTCTATCCCTCCCTTCCCTCTCTTCCTCCCCTTCCCTCTATCCCTCCCCTTCCTCTATCCCTCCCCTTCCCTCTCTCCCTCCCCTTCCTCTCTCCCTCCCGCTCTGTCTGCCCCCCCCCTTCCCCTCCTTTCCCCCTTATTCCCCCCTCCTCTTCCCTCTATGCCTCCCCTTCCCTCTCTTCCTCCCCTTCCTCTCTCCTCCCCTCTGTCCCTGCCCTTACCCTCTATCTGCCGCTTTCGCCTCTCTCCTCCCTTCCCTCTCTCCTCCCCTGCTGTCCCTGCCCTCCCTCTATCCCTCCCTCTTCCCTCTATCCCTCCCCTTTCCTCTATGCCTCCCTTCCCTCTCTCCTCCCCTCTGTCCCTTTGCCCTTCCTCTTCCTCCTTCCGCTCTCTCCCTCCCGCTTCCCTCTCTCCCTCCCCTCTGTCCCCGGCTGCCCTTACCCTCTATCCCTCTCTCCCTCCCCTTCTCTCTTCCCCTCCCTTCCTCTCTCCCTTCCGCCTTCCTCTCTCCCTCACCTCTGTCCTGCCCGTTTCCTCTATCCGCTCCTCTTCCGTCTATCCCTCCCTTCCCTCCTATCCCTCCCCTTCCTCTCTCGCTCCCCTCTGTCCCTGCCCTTCCCCTTATTCCCTCCCCTTCCCTCTATCCCTCCCCTTCCCTGCTCGTCCCTCGCCCCTTCCCTCTCGTCCCTCCCCTCTGTCACTGCCCTTCCCTCTATCCCCTCCCCTTCGCCTCTCTCCCTCCCTCCCTCTCTATCCCTGCCCTCCTCTATCCCGTCCTCTTCCCTCTATCCCTTCCCTCCCCTTCCCTCGTATCCCTCCGCTTCCCTCTCTCCTCCCTCTGTCGCCTTAGCCTCCTCTATCCCTCCCTTCCCTCTATCCCTCCTCTTCCCTCTTATCCCCCCCTTCCCTCTCTCACCTCCCTTCCCTCTCTCCCTCCCCTCTGTCCTCCCCTTCCCTTATCCGTCCTCTTCCTCTATCCTGCCCCTTTCCTCTCTTCCTCCCTTCCCTCTATCCCTCCTTCCCTCTATCCCTCCCCTTCCCTCTCTCCTCCTTCCTCTCTCCTCCCCTCTTCCCTGCCGCTTCCTCTATCGCTCCTCTTCCTCTCTATGCGCCTCGCCCATTTCCCTCTCTCGCCTCCCCTTCCCCTCTCTCCTCCCTCTGTCCCCTGCCCTTCCCTCTATCCTCTCCCTTTCCCTCTCTCCCTCCCTTACCGCTCTCTCCCTCTCCTCTGTCCCTGCCGCTTCCCTCTATCCTCCTCTTCCCTCTACTCCGCTCCCTTCCCTCTATCCCTGCCCCTTCCTCTCCCCCTGCCCCTCTGTCCCTGCCCTTCCCTCTATCCTCCCTTCCTCTATCCGCTCCCCTGCCCTCTCGTCCTCCCCTTCCCTCTTCTCCCTCCCTCTGTCCCTGCGCCTTGGGACCCTCTATCCCTGCTCTCCCTCCCTTCCTCTCTCCTCCCCTTCCCTCTCTCCTCCCCTTCCCTCTCCCTCCCTCCCTCTGTCCCTGCCCTTCCCTCATCCCTCCTCTTCCCTTATCCCTCGCCCTTTCCTCTATCGCCTCCCCTTCCCTCTCTCCTCCCTCTGTCCGCTGCCCTTCCTCTATCCCTCCCTTCCCTCTATCCTCCCTTCCTTCTCTCCCTCCCCCTTCCTCTCTCCTCCCCCTCTGTACCTGCCTTCCCTCTATCCTCCCCTTCCCTCTCTCCTCCGCCTTCCCTCTCTCCCTCCCCTTCCCTCTCTCCCTCCGCTTCCCTCTTCCCTCCTCTGTCCCGCCTCTTCCCTCTATCCTCCTCTTCCGTCTTCCTCCCCTTCCCTCTCTGTCCTCCCCTTCCCTCATCGCTCCCTCCCCTTCCCTCTCTCCCTCCCCGCTCTGTCCCTCCCCTTCCCTCTCTCCCTCCCCTTCCCTCTCTCCCTCCCTCTGTCCCTGCCCCTCCCTCTATCCTCCCCTTCCCTCTCTCCTCCCTTCCCTCTCTTCCTCCCCTGTCCCTGCTCGCTTTCTTCTCCCTCCTCTTCCTCTATCCTCCCCTTGCATCTCTCCCTCCCCTCTAGGTCCCTGCCTTCCCTCTATCCTCCTTCCTCTTTCCCTCCTTCCTCTCTCGCCCTCCTCTCTGTCCCTGAGCCCTTCCTCTATCCCTCCTCTTCCTCTATCCCTCCCTTCCCTCTATCCTGCCCTTGCCGTTCTCCCTGCCGCCTCTGTCCCTGCCCTTCCCTCTATCCGCTCCTCTCCCTTATCCCTCCCTTGCCGCTCTATCCCTCCCTTCCCTCTCTCCCTGCCCTTTCCCTCTATCCCTCTCCCTTCCCTCTATCCCTCCCCTTCGCCTCCGTCTCCCTCCCCTTTCCCTCTCTCCTCCCTTCTGTCCTGCCCCTTCCTCTCTCCCTGCCTTCCTCTCTCGCGCTCCCCTTCCCTCTCTCCTCGCCCTTCCCTGCTCTCCCTCCCTCTGTCCCTGCCCTGTTCCTCTATCCCTCTCTCCTCTCCCCTTCCCTCTCTCCCTCCGCCTTTCCCTCTCTCCCTCTCCGCTGCTTGTCCCTGCCCTTCTCTCTATCCCTCCTCTTTCCCTACTATCCGCTCCCCTTCCCTCTATCCTCCCCTTGACCCTGCTCTCCTCCCCTCTGTCCCTGCCCTTACCGCTCTATCCGCTCCTTGCCCTCTATCCCTCCCTTGCGCCTCTCGATCACCTCCCTTCCCTCTCTCCCCTCCCCGCTCTGTCCTGCCTTCCCTCTATCTCCCCCCTTCCCTCTCTCCCTCCCCTTCCCTCTCTCCCTCCCCTTCCCTCTCTCCCTCCCCTTCCGTCTCTCCCTCCCCCTTCCTCTCTCCCTCCCTCTGTGCCTGCCTCTTGAAGTGTCCGTCTACTCCTCTCGCTCTTTGCCAGTCTATCCCTCCCCTTCCGTCTTCCCTCCCCCTTCCCTCTCTCCACCTCCCCGCTCTGTCCGCTGCCCTTCCCTCTCTCGCCTGCTCTCTTCCCTCTCTCCTCCCCTTCCCTCTCTCCCTCTCCTTGCCCTCTCCATCCCTCCCCTCTGTCCCTGCCCTTCCCTCTACTCCCTTCCTCTTCCTCTAATCCCTCCCCTTGACCTCTATCCTCCCTCTGTTCCCCTCCCTTCCCTCTAGTCAGCCTCCTCTTCCCTCTATCCTCCCCTTCCGTCTATCCCCTCCCCTTCCCTCTATCCTTCCGCCTTCCCTCAAAAAATTATATCGTCCCCTTCCTCTCTCCCTTCCTCCTCGCCTTCCCGTTCCTTCCCTCCCCTCTGTCCGCTGCCCTTCCCTCTGTCCCTGCCTTCCCTCTGTCCCTGCCACTTCCTCTGTCCCTGCCCTTCCGCTCTGTCCTGCCCTTCCCTCTATCCGGCTAGCCCTTCCCCTCTATCCCTCCCTTCCCATCTCTCCCTCCCGCTCTGTCCCTGCCTTCCCTCTATCGCCTGCCCTTGCCCTCTAATTCCGCTCCCCTTCCTCTGATGCCATCCCCTTCGCTCTCTCCGTCCCCCTCTGTCCTGCCGGCTTCCTCTATCCCTGGGCCCTTCCCTCTATCCCTCCCCTTCCCTCTATCCCTCCCTTCCCTCTCTCCCTCCCCTCTGTCCCTGCCCTTCCCTCTATCCTCTCTGTGCCTCTAGTCCTTCCCCTCCCTCTATCCCTCCCTTCCTCTATCGCTCCCCTTCCTCTCTCCCTCCCCTCTATCTCTACCTCTTTCCCTGCTCTCCCCTCCCTTCCCTCTATGCTGCCCTCTGTCCCTGCCCTTCTCTCTATCCTCCCTTCCTCTCTCCGCTCCCCTTCGCGCTCTATCCGCTCCTCTTCCCTTCTATCCCTCCTCGTTCCTCTATCCTCCCTTTCCCTCTATTCCCTCCCTCTGTCACTGCCCGTCTCCTCTATCCCTTCCCACTTCCCTCTCTCCCTCCCTTCGCCTCTCTCCCCTCGCTTCCCTCTATCCCTCTCCCTTGCCCACTTCCCTTCTTCCCTCCCCTCTATCCCTCCTCTTCCCTCTATCCCTCCCCTTCCCTTGCTCTGCCTCCCGCTCTGTCCGGCTCCCCTTCCCTCTATCCCTCCCTTCCCTCTATCCGCTCCCCCTCTGTCCTCCCCTTCCCTCTATCCCTCCACCTTCCCTCTCTCCCTCCCCTTCCCTCTCTCCTCCCTTCGCCTCTATCCCTTTCTCACCTTCCTCTCTCACTCCCCTCTATTCCTCGCCCTTTCTCCTCTATCCCTCCCCTTCCCTCTCTCTCCTCCCTCTGTCCCCTCCCTTCCGCTCTTCCTCCTCTTCCTCTATCCCTCCCCTTCCCTTCTATCCTCCTTCCCTCTCTCCGCTCCCGCCTCTGTCCTGCCCTTCCTCCTATCCCTCCCTTCCGCTCTCTCCTCGCCCTTCCCTCTCTCCCTCCCTTCCCTCTCTCCCTCCCCTCTGTCCCTGCCTTCCCTCTATCCCTCCTTCTTCCCTCTAATCCCTCCCTCTGTCCCTGCCCTTCCCTCTTCCCTCCTCTTCCTTATCCCTCCTCTTCCTCTATATCCCTCCCGCTTCCCTCTATCCCTCCCTTCCCTCTATCCCTCCCCTTCCCTCTTGTCCCTCCCCTCTGTCCCTGCCCTTCCGCTCTGTCCCTGCCCTTCCCTCTATCCCTCCCCTTCCCTCTATCCTCCCTTCCTCTCTCCCTCCCCTGCTGTTCCCTGCCCTTCCCTTCTAATCCCTGCCCTTCCTCTATCCCTGCCCTTCCCTCTATCTGTCCTTTCCCTCTATCCCTCCTTCCTCCTATCCCTCCCCTTCCCGTCTCTTCCTCCGCCTCTGTCCGCTGCCCATCCGTCCTCTTCCCATCTATCCCTCGCGCCTTCCCTCTATCCCTCCCTTCCCTCTCTCCTCCCCTCTGTCCCTGCCCTTGCCCTCTATCCCTCCTCTTCCCTATCCCTGCCCTTCCCTCTTCCCTCCCTTCCCTCGTCTCCCTCCCTCTATCATGCCCTTCCTCTATCCCTCCCCTTCCCTCTCTCCTCCCCTTCCCCCTCTACCCTCCCCTTCCTCTCTCCCTCCCCTGCTCTCCTTCCGCTTCCCTCTCTCACCTCCCTTCCCGTCTCTCCCTCCGCCTTCCTCTATCCCTCCTCTTCCTCTCTCGACCTCCCCTTCCCTCTATCCCTCCCTTCCCTCTATCCCTCCCTCTGTTCCCTGCCCTTCCCTCTATCCCTCGCCCTTCCCTCTATACCTCCCTCTATTCCTCCTCTTCCCTCTATCCTCTCTTCCCCCTATCCGCTCCCCTTCCCTCTATCCCTCCCCCTTTCCCTCTCTCCTCCCCTCTGTCCTGCCCTTCCCCTCTAATCCTCCCTTCCCGTCTCCTCGCCTCCCCCTGTCCCCGCGCCTTGCCTCTCTCCCCTCCCCTTCCTCTATCGCCTCCCCTTCCTCTCTCCTCCCCTTATCCCTCCTCTTCCTCTTAGGTCCCTCCCCTTCCCTCTAAATCCTCCCCTCTGTCCCTCCCCTCTGTCCCTGCCCTTCCCTCTATCGCCCTGCCCCTTCCCTCTGCTCCTCCCTTCCCTATCCGCTCCTCTTCGCTCTACTCCCTCCCCTTACCTGCTATCCCTCCCTCTGTCCCTGCCGCTTCCGCTCTATCCTCCCTTCCCTCTCTCCCTCCCCTTCCGCTACTCCTCCTCCCCTTCCCTCTAATCCTCCCCTTCCCTCTCTCCTCCCGCTCTATCTCGCTCTCTTCCCTCTATCCCTCCCTTCCCTCTCTCCGCTCCCCTCTGTCCTCCCTTCCCTCTATCAGCTGGGATTGAGACATACAGATTGGGCGAGGACCGGCAAGAATTCAGCTGGGATTGAGACCACACAGTGGGAGGAGACCGGGCCAGAATCAGCTGGATTGGAGACACACAGATTGGGAGAGACCGGGGCAAGAATCAGCTGGATTGAGGACCACACAGATTGGGAGATGACTGGGGCAAGAATCAGCGGGATTGAGACATACAGATTGGCGAGAGACCGGGGCAAGAATCGCTGGGTTATTGAGACATACAGATTGGGAAGAGACCGGGGCAAGATCCAGCTGGGATTGAGACAAACAGATTGGAGACCGGGCAAGAAATCACTTGGGATTGAGATCACAACAGATTGGAGGAGACCGGGGCAAGGAATCAGCTGGAGATTGAGACATACAGACTTGGGAGAGACCGGGCAAGAATCAGCTGCGGATTGCAACAGTTGGAGGGACCGGGCAAGAATCAGCTGCGGATTGAGACACACAGATTGGGAGAGACCGTGGTGCAAGAGATTCAGCGGATTAGACACACAGATTGGGAGGAGACCGGGGCAAGAATCAGCTGGGGATTGGACATTACAGTTGGGAAGAGATCGCGGGCAAGAATCAGCTGGGATTGAGACACACAGATGGGGAGACCGGGGCAAGGAATAGCTGGGATTGAGACACACAGGATTGGAGAACGGTGGCAAGATCAGCTGCGGATTGAGACACACAGATTGGGAGAGACCGGGCAAGAATCAGCTGGGATGGAACACAGTTGGAGAGACCGGGGCAAGAATCAGCTGGGATGAGACATACAGATTGGGAGAAACCGCGGCAGAATCAGCTGGGATTGAGACACGCAGATTGGAGAGACTGGGGCAAAAGAATCAGCTGGGATTGAGACATACAGATTGGGAGAGACCGGGCAGAATCAGCTGGGATTGAGACAACAGATTGGAGAGACTGGGCAGAATCAGTGGGATTGAGACACACAGATGGAGAGGACGGGGCAAGAACAGCTGGATTGAGACACACAATTGGAGAGACTGGGCATAGAATCAGCTGGGATTGAACACCAGATTGGGAGAAACTGGGCAAGAATCGCTGGATTGAGACAACAGATTGGGAGAGAGGCGGGGGCAAAGGGAAATTCAAGGCGGGATTGAGACACACAGATTTTGGGAGAGAGCGGGGCAAGAATCAGCTGGATTGAGACACACAGATTGGGAAGAGACCGGGCAAAGAATACAGCTGGGATTGAGACAGCAACAGATTGGAGAGAAACCGGGGCAAGAATCAGCTGGAATTGAGACATACAGTATTTGGCGAGAGACCGGGGCAGAATCAGCTGGGATGAGACACACAGATTGGGAGGAGACCGCGGGCAAGAATCAGCTGGATTGAGAATAACAGATTGGGTAGAGACCGGGGCAAGAATCAGCTGGGTTGAGAGCACACAGATTGGAGAGACTGGGCAAGAATCAGCTGGGATTTGAGACATACAGATTGGGAGAGACCGGGGCAAGGAATCAGCTGGGCATTGAGACACACAGATTGGGAGAGGACCGGGGCAAGAATCAGAGTGGGATTGAGACACACAGATTTGGGAGAGACCGGGGGAAGAATCAGCTGGGATTGGACACACAGATGGGAGAGACGGGCAAGAATCAGTGGGATTAGACACACAGATCTGGGAGAGGACCGGAGGCAAGATCAGCTGGGATTGAGACACACAGATTGGAGAGACTGGGCAAAGAATCAGCTGGGATTGAGGACACACAGATGGGAGAGGACCGCGGGCAAGAATCAAGCGGGATTGAGACACACAGATGGAGAGACCGGGGCAAGAATCACTGGGATTGAGACCATACAGGATTGGGAGAGACTGGGGGCAAGAATCAGCTGGGATTGAGACACACAGATTGTGGAGAGACCGGAGCAAGAATCAGTGGGATTGAGACACACAGATTGGAGAGACGGGGCAAGAATAGCTGGGATTGGACACACAGATGCGAGAGAGCGGGCAAGAATCAGCTTTGGATTGAGACACACCAGATTGGGAGAGACCGGGGCAGAATCAGCTGGGATTTGAGACAACAGATTGGGAGAGGACCGGGGCAAGAATCGCTGGATGAGGACACACAGGATTGGGAGAGACCGGGCAAGAATCAGCTGGATTGAGACATGGACAGATTTGGGAGAGACCGGGGCAAGATACAGCTGGGGATTGAGACACATAGATTTGGGAGAGACCGGGGCAAGAATCAGCTGGGATTAGGCACACAAGAATTGGAGAGGACTGGGGCAAAGAATCAGCTGGGAGTGAGAATTACAGATCAGATTGGAGAGGACCGGGGAAGAATCAGCTGGATGAGACCCAGATGGCGAGCAACTGGGCAAGACTCCCAGCTGGGCTTGAGACGCTCTGGGAGGCCGGGCAAGGAATCCAGCTGGGATCTGAAGACATACCAGATTGGTGAGAGACCGGGGCCAAGAATTCGCTCGGGATTGAGACAAAGATTGGAGAGGACCCGGCGCAAGAACTCAGGCTGGATGAACATACAGCATTGGAAGAGACCGGGCAACAATCCAGCTGCGGATTGAGACCACACAGATCTGGAGAGACCGGGGCAAGAATCAGCTGCGGATTATGAGGACATACAGATTGGGAGAGCCGGTAGGCACGAATCAGGCTGGGCTTGAGACAACAGATTGGAAGACGACCGGAGCAAGCACCTCAGCCTGCCGGATCGAGCACACACAATTGGAGGAGACCCGGCGGCAAGAATACCAGCTGGATTGAGAACAGAGATGGGAAGGACCGGGCCAAGGAATCAGCTGGGTTGAGACAACAGACTTGGGACGAGGACCGGGGCAACGAAATCAGTGGGATTGCGACACACGATTGGAGAGACCCTGGGCAAGAATCAAGCTGGGATTGGACCACCGCATTGCGGAGAGACTCCGGCAAGAATCAGCTGGGATTGAGACACACAGATTGGGAGAACCTGGGCAAGAATCAGCTGGGATTGAGACAACACAGATTGGAGAGACCTGGGCAAGAATCAGCTGGGATGAACTCAGTTTGGGAGAGACGGGGCAAGGAATCAGCTGGGATTGAGACCATAATTGGAGAGCACTGGGCAGAATCAGCTGGGATTGAGACATACAGATTGGGAGAAACCGGGGCAAGAATCAGCTGGAGATTGAGGACAACAGATTGGAGAGATGGGCCAGAATCGCTGGGATTGAGACATACAGATTGGAGAGCCGCCGGGCAAGAACAGCTGGATTGAGGACACACGATTGGAGAGACCGGGCAAGAATCAGCTGGACTTGAGACACACAGATTGGGCAGGAGACTGGGGCAAGAATCAGGCTGGGATTGCAGACATAAGATTGGGAGAGACCGGGGCAACATCAGCTGGATTGGACACAACAGGATTGGGATAGACCGGTGGCAAGAATCAGCTGGGATTGAGACATACAGATTGGAGAGAGGGACCGGGGCAAGATCAGCTATGGATTGAGACACACAGATGGAGAGACCGGGGCAAGAATCAGCTGGGATTGAGACATGACAGATTGGAGAGACCGGGCCGAATCAGCTGCGGATTGAAGACACACAGATGGGAGAAGAAACCGGGCAAGATCAGCTGGGATTGATGACCACACAGATTGGATGAGACTTGGGCAAGAATCAGCTGATTAGAACATACAGGATTGGGAGAGACCGGGGCAAGACATCAGCTGCGGATTGAGAACACACAGATTGGGAGAGACCGGGGCAAGAATCAGCTGGATTGAGACACACAGATTGGGAGGAGACGGGGCAAGAATCAGCGGGATTGA